>NC_089779.1:21632822-21647822 GCF_040412425.1 Macrobrachium rosenbergii
GTCGCAGTTGTTTTTCTGTTGAGGGAACTGGATCAGGAAAGTGTCTTTCTGTTAGCCGCCTTGGCTGCGTTATTACGGTGCGGGTAATTATCTTGTTAGGTGCTGGAGGGTACCTTTCAATCAACTGCAGAACGACTGACTTAGAAAACTGTAAATATGACCCTTTCTTGCCAGTAACAAATCCATGCAAGTGATGACAGTTTACTAGTATCATATCAAGCAGACGGAAAAATAGTTTTATGTACCATCTCGTGGTTTTACGGATACACTTCACAGAACTAATAAGCATGTCGTTCTTGTCCACAATCCGCATTTTCTTATTATAGTCAACAACGCATGCAGGTTTTTGCACAAATTCCCCTGGTCGACACCTTTTTCACAGTCTACCATTATATTTTCATGTACTGAAGATAACATATACACTGTCCTGTTATCCTGCCATTTTAAACCTAATATTCCATTGCAGTTTTGAGACGAAATCTCAGATTTGTTCACATCAGGAAATTTAGGCATAAATTTCCTATTTTTCCGGACTGTTCCACATGCTCCTGTTTCGTTGTCGCCCAAATACTTGAGCAGTTTTGGGCTGCAATACCAATTATCGAAATACAGGATGTGATGTTTTCCGAGATGCGAGGCCATAAATGTTTTTACCACAGAACCAGATACCCCTAGATCCTCATCTACCAATATCTCTGTATCTTTTCCAGTATAGATTATAAAATCGACAATATAATCCGTTTTGGCATCACAAAGTTCAAATATTTTCACTCCAAATCGACTTCTTTTATCTGGAATGTACTGCTTGAAACTTAGCCTTCCCTTCCATAACATTAAACTTTCATCTATGCATAAATCCTGGAAAGGTTGAAATTTTTCCCGGAATTTTCTACGCACACTGTCGAGCACGGGTTTAATTTTTTTAGTTTATTATCTGGGCTTGTTTCCTGTGAATTATCAACGAAATGTAGAACCCGTAGAATTTGAAGAAATCTGTCCCTTGCCATCAGCCTTCTCACTCCTTTTGTCTCGAATGTCTCAAGCGTAGTCCAGTAATCTACGATGCGATGTTTACTTATATGCGACATGATCATAATCACACAAAGGAACCGTATCATTTCCTCCACAGTAACCTGAGCAAATTTTCGCAAATACTTTGGCACTGCATCTCCTAGCGTATCAACAAGGAATCTCTGATAACGGTTTGTCTCTTCAGCAATCAGCCCCATAAATTCGTTGTCGAAAAATTCAAAAAAATAGTCTACTTCCTTTGAATTTTCATTCACATTACATTTCGACGTAATGCCACTGCCACTGCTGTCAAATATGAAATCTCTGGGCTGGAAATTGCTGGCAGCCCACTCCCACTCATCACCTGGGTCACTTCGCTGTCTCCGCCTTCTTTTGACACCTTGGCTTTCATTTGTAGGTGGCAGATTTTCGTCATTTTCACTGTCGGTTGATATTTCATCACTGTCTCTTGTACCAGGACCATAATTATCCATTTCATTTCCTTCTAAATCCGATTCATTTTCATATCCAGAAAATGAGTCGAGAAGGTCTATAAAATAGTTATCCTCGTCGAGAGCTCTTCTCTCGATCTGCCGGCGGTCAACTCGAGGATGTCGTACCCTTGACCCCTCCTCCTGTGACATCTTGATGAAGACTAATGAATTTTAGGGAAACACGTGAATTTATATGAATTCACTGTATGGCAACTGACAGACTGTTACCATATCAAGAAAAAGAGGCCAGTATTTCAATCATCAGTCCTTCACATAAAAGGAAATTACCGGTGCTCGTATACGACACAACAGTGTTCCGGGCCAGTTTATTAAATCCCACGCTGCTACCCCGGTGTGCTACCTTAGAGTTGGGCCCTTTGAAGGAAAGAAACGGGGTCCGAGAAAAGCTGGGTCGAGCGGTGAGATATCAATAGCTGGTGACGAGCATTGGGATAACAAGAGCTAAGTGGGATAACAAAGCTGCAGCCGATGGCGATCGGTGAGATTACAACAGCTAAGTGAGATAACAGCGGGTGTACAGGTTGTGATCACGAACAGTTGGCGAAACAGTGAAGCGAGATAAACAATTGAAAGTAGAATAAACAAGTGATCGAAGAAAATCACCAAAGACAAAACATAACATACGCCACTCTGCAAAGAAGAAAATAAAACACACCACACGCAAACACACACATTGCTACAACAAAGCAGAAGACTACGCCACAGAGAGAGATGCCCTTTTCCTGTCGCCGCCACCGATGACGAGAGAACATGCGCAGAAAGACGAGAAAAAAACGACACACACAGTAAGAATGTCTTTACGGTCACACACACACATGTAGAATTTTTTCCTTTGAGTTAGAAACACCCAAAATTAAGTCGACTAAGTCCCAGGAATAACTCCGGCCAAGGATGGAGATCGACAGGGGCCTGGTGCCGTAGGAGAGGATGGGCGATCCGTTGGCGGCCATCAGGGAGGCAGCCGGATCCAGTTCACACTTGAGGTCCTCCTTGGATGCCGGGAAGATCGATCTAATGGCCCCCGTGTCGACCAGCATCATCCTGCTGGAGACGATGTCGCGGACATAGAAGCCTAATGATTCTGGGCCCCTGGGTTTTTTGGCTGCCATGGCTGTCTTTCCTGCTGGCCGCCGCCTCCCCCGTTTTTTGAACGGGCGAATGAACAGGGTGGCAGGCAGTTCCGGGCATCTTTGCCAAACCGCTTGTGGTAGTGGCACAGGCCCGGGGAACTCCACTTGTTGTGGGGCGGTGGTCACCTTCTGGTGACAACATTGACTTCCTGCTCCGCGGCTTCTTCCTGCTGGATGGAGTTCACCTGGTAGTGTGGGCGCTGTTAACCACTTCGTTGCCTTCACGCAGTCCGTCAGGTGTTGCGCCGTTTGGATGAGGACGTCGAGGGGCATGGTGTAGGGTTGAGGAATCTGGGTGCGGACCTCCGGGAGGAGCTGGCGAAGGAAGATCTCCCGCGACAGGCTTACTTCCTGCTGCTTTTTGCTGCTGTCGAAGTCTGGGAGTGAGAGCAGGTCTTTGATCATGCCCCATGACTCTAACGCGCTTAAATCCTGCCGTGGGTTGACGGCAAGGTCAATGGCGCGGGCGGCCCACTCGGCGATTGGTAGGGAGCACGTCTCGAGGAGGGCCTTCTTCAGGAGGTGGTATGTGAGGGGGCGTGCGGTGGACACCCGCTGGATGAGTTTCCTATAGATCTCCTCTGGCAGGGCGTTAAGGACTGTGTCAGCCTGCAGCACTTCATTGGTAAGGTTCGCTATCCTGAACTGGCTCTCGACCCTATACAGCCACATCGTTGGGTTCCCTTGCATGAACGACGGCAGCTTTATGGCCAGGGTGGCTCGTGACTGTGCTGCCGGGCCAGGGTGTGTGGGGTGCAGGCATGGGTGTGGAGGAGCGTGGAGCCTTGGTGCGGGGGCGGGCACGTGTGAGATGGGAGGAAGGTAGACATCCAAATCCGCGAAGTTCGCGGTTAATTGCACGAGGGAGGGGATGTCCGCGTCCATGCTCGCTCTTTGCCCTCTTAACTGGAGTGGGGTACACACGTCAAAACACACTCGGAAGTGCGCCATGTGCGTCCGTTAATGACACTGGTGATTTTGCCGACGAGAGTCAGCATGCCCAAACACTGGTTACAGCACCGTTGTTAGTCCACTAAGGGCATGAGTAAGTTCCTGGAGCCAAGACTGAGTCGCCGTATGGGTCCGCTAATGGCTCCAGGACTACTCCGGGGGTCACCATTGTAAGAGGTGCAAAAAAAACGAGCAGGTAAAAGAGAACTGCTACTTTATTCAAGATTCAGGCAGTTTATATAGCGGCAGACTGGCGCCGTGCCGCGACAGACAATGAGATCGAGAGTGACCTGAGGTCGATAATAATTAACAATAATATACAGCGAGCGAGTACACTTTACAACATAAAAACAGACAGAATTCAAATATGGATATACTCTTGATGCCAGTGAACGAAGAAATACAAGATACACAATTGACAACAGGTGAATAAATATATACATAGTTTAAATGATTGAATTTGTGTGACCTGGCACGCCAGGCATGACCAATTGTACAGGCGAAGAAAATGGGACACCACCATAGAAAACTTGCTCAGCGGAGACTTAGCAAATGACGTGTTCAGTGGAGACTTCGCAGACGGCTCTGTAGGTGCCTTTACAATCTCACAACTTGTTTTTTTTTTTGGTTCACTTAAAGGTGTTCAGAATCATAAGTTTTTTTTTGAAGATTATTTTTTCTTTTATTTTTTTTGAAGCGAGTGATAATTTATTTATTTGTTTTACCAGCACTGTCAAGGATAATTGGAAGTTAAGGGATTTTTTTTCGATTTGTTTTACACCGCCAATCGGTAATTTAGAATTTTGGGGAAATTTTAGTGATTGATTAACTTTACTTCAAGTAAGATAGAAGTGTTTATGATGTTTTGTGAATTTTTTTGTGATTTTAAGAACTGGTTGACTTTATTTGTTTTGTTATTATTGCCATAACTTAAACACTGTACGGTTATACTCAGTGCTTAAGAAAGTGTTTGTCATTAATGAATAAATGCCCAGAAGGAGATCGGCACAAACTAAAAGTGTAAGAACTCCTGTTTGCACAAGAAGTCAAACCAATAATTTAACCATGGATAGGGGAACACAGTCAACTAGCCCAGTCTCAGCAGCAGTAGGTACACATAAAAGACTTGTAATTAACCATATAACCAAATTTTGTGGAAGGAAAAGAGGTCAGGGTGCCTGTAACTTAGAAAACTGGATAGAGTAGGTAGGCATACATCTTAATAACATAACAGGCACAGATAGCGAAAAACTCAGTGAAGCAAAGAGTTATCTGGATTTGGAAGCAGGGGGAGACTTAGAACGATATGTCCATTCCGAGACATACCGAAGACTTAAGAATTGGGAAGAACTGAAACAGTTCCTTAGGAAAGCATATTCCCCAGTAGGGGAAACAGATCCCGTTATCGGTCTCGCAAAGATACTTCATGATTGGAAAATAAACAAGGGTAAGAAAAGTAGTTCACAGTTATATAAAGACTTTGAAGAGTGGGGTCAGGCATTTCCAAACAAACAATGGACAAGGACTGAAGGGGGTAAAGAGGTAATGTCACTTGAAGATTGTAAGAAATTGATGGAGTTAGCATTGCTGTTGGGACCTTTACCCACACCTGTCATTGCAAAGATGAACCGTAATTGGGAGACATCAGATGACGTAGCTGACATCAAAGAGGAAGTAGCAAGAATCTTAGGTAGAAATCACGAAGGGAACCCCGTAAACAGACCTTTAGTCACCATAGGACAAGAAGAAAGAGGACCAAATAGTTCTAGAAATCCAGATAGAATCAGAATTAGGACGTTAGGTAATACAACTCAAGGAGGATTTTCAACAGTCACATGTTATAACTGTCAGAAGAAGGAACATTATGCCAGTGACTGTCGAGGGATAGCTTACTGCCCTTTCCACAAGAGAGCCGGGCATAAATAGACCTGCTTCAGCACCTAGATATAGATCTCAATCAAGAGGCAGAGGTAGAGACCGTAGTCAGTCTCCACAAGCTAGAAGGAATAGGGGTTCAAACCCAAATAGGTATCAAGACACTAACCAAACTGCGAGCATATCAGATGACACAATGGTAAATTTTCACTCCAGTGGTATAATGGGTCTTCCTTCATAATAGAGGGACGGACCGGATTGCAAAACCTAAGCCAAACTAGACAGGTTAGCAAAGTTGATATAGGGAATTAATATAATTATAGACCAGTATTTCCCGCACATGTTGGTTTAGAGAGACCTATTGCCACATTCTTTGATACAGGAAGTCCTAAGAGTATAATGTCAGAAAAGGTGTATCAGATGCATTTTTCTCACTTAAGTTTGAACCCAGCAGCAGACTGTAGAATCACAGACGTTCAGGGTAATAATATCAAAATAGTAGGACAAATAGATTTTCCTTTTAAGCTAGGAAGAATTTCACTAAAGGAGAAGGTTCCAGTAATAAGAGATATACAGTTAGGGTTTGCACATTTGCTAATTAGTTATCCAACTATGGCTAGAGAAGGGATCAGCATTAATGCACCTAGAGAGCAATTAGTGATTAGAAGGGGTCATGAAATTTCTAGAATACCTCTGTGTAAATTAACAGGACGAATCCCGACTCGAGAGCACTCTTCATTGAGAAGTATTCTAAAGAAAGACACGACAGAGGGAAGATATTCAGTATACAGCACATGCTCTCAACAGATAAATACTCACTTAGAATCCAACCAAGAAACTTACTTGAAATTAGACAGGAGTTGAGACTTAAAACCTGAGAGAGCGCATGGATAGAATGTACAGTAAATCCAATTTTTGAAGGGAAGGATATTCTCACGCTTACTGAAGAAGTGCAAGTAAAGGGGGTACATTACTCTTCTAGTCTACATGAAGTCAGGCAAGGTAAAATAGCTTTGCAGGTTATGAATAACAGAGGAGGAAAGGTTAGGCTAACACAGGGTGCAGAATTAGGTTTAGCAGAGGTATACACCATTCCCATTCAAGTTATAGAGAAGGGAATGGTAGCACCAATCGATAAAGGAAATGAAAATTTAGCCCAGGACATAAAACTGAGAAGAGCTAAGATAGGGTCTCACTTGAAAGATATTAAAGAAGATTGTGCTAGAGAGAAACTCATAGATTTGCTAAGTGAATACCAAGACATAGTCGCTATGGAGAGCGATACACTAGGTAATA
Source organism: Macrobrachium rosenbergii (assembly GCF_040412425.1). Classification (NCBI taxonomy): domain Eukaryota; kingdom Metazoa; phylum Arthropoda; class Malacostraca; order Decapoda; family Palaemonidae; genus Macrobrachium; species Macrobrachium rosenbergii. The sequence goes on from NC_089779.1 coordinate 21,639,601, forward strand.
CAGGTGAAATAATGCATAGAATAGACATTCCACCAAACACAAAGCCAATCTACATACCAGCCTATAGAGTAGCCCATTCCCAGAAGGAGATCATTGAAAGAGAAGTACAAAAAATGGATAGGCAAGGAATAACAGAACCATCAAAATCTCCATGGTCTTTCCCACTTTTGCTAGTTCCAAAAAAGGATAAAACCTACAGAGTAGTGGTAGATTTCAGAAGGTTAAACAAGATAACCGAAAATGATCCTTATCCAATGCCGTCTATGAGAGAACTTATCATAACGATCGTATCCAAAAAATACTTTACAACAATAGATTTGTTGCAAGGATTTTTACAAATTCCTTTGGACGAGGAAAGTAAACCATTACAGTAACTGCCTTTAGTACAAGCAACGGTAGATATCAATATGTGAGAATGCCTTTTGGTCTGAAGTCAAGTCCAGTAACCTTTGTGAGATTAATCGATAAGACTTTAGGTGATTTATTAGGCAAGGATGTACATTGCTGTATAGACGATTTGATAATAGCAACAGATACAATTGAAGAACACATAAACCTGGTAAGAGAAGTACTAAAGAGACTGAGGAAGGCAAATCTTAAATTGAAGTTAAAGAAGTGCAATTTCCTCAGAAGAAAAATAGACTACCTGGGACACACACTAAGTGAAAAGGGGGTGGACGTAAACAACTTAAAGGTTAAGTCAATCAAAGAATATCCTACACCTCAATGTAAGAAGGATGTGAAGTCATTTTTGGGATTAGCAGGTTTTTACCGCAAGTACATAAAGAATTTTACAACAATATCCGCTCCGCTGACGGAGTTATTAAAGGAACACGTGTCATTCGTATGGAAAACAAGGCAACAAGAAGCATTTGATGAACTAAAGGAAAGGTTAACTCACTCTCCCGTACTCAGTTTCCCAGATTTTAGTAAAGAATTCTTTTTAGCTACAGATGCAAGTCGCACTGGTATAGGAGCATGCTTAATGCAAAGACATGATAACAAATATAATGCTATAGCATATTACAGTAGAAAGCTAAAGCCCACAGAAGTACACTACTCAGTAACAGACCTAGAGTCTTTAAAACACTTCAGGTATATCGTATTTGGGTACAAGATAACTGTATTCACTGATCATGTAAAGTCACCACATCGGCGCCAGGATAGTGTTTCGGCGGCGCCATTAATTAAGTCTCCGCTGAGCTTGTTTTCTTTGGTGACTTCCCATTTTCTTCAAGCTCAATTAGTCACGCCTAAAACGTGCCAGGTCACGCATTTTAATAATTTTTACTTTATGCGTATTTATACATATGTCACACATTATGTATCACATGTTTCTTCATTCACAGGCATCAAGACTGTATCCATATTGTAGCTCTGTATGTTTTGTATTGTAATTTGTACTCGTTCACTGCATATTATTGTTTATTGTTTCGACCTCAGGTCACAGTCAATTCCATTGTCTCTCGCGGGCCGGCGTCAGTCGGCCGCTATATAAACTGCCTGGATCTGTAATAAAGTAGCAGTAACTTTTACCTGCTCGTTTCTTTGACACCTTACAGTGGTGACCCCGGAGTGACCCGGAGCCATTAGCGGACTCACACGGCGACTTAGTCTTGGCTCCAGGATTTCTCCAAAATGCTCTTAGCGGCCTAAAGACGGCGCTGTAACCAGCGTTTGAGCGTGCTGACTCTCGTCGGCGTACCCCACCAGCGTCACTAGCGGAACCACACGGCGCACGAAAGTGCGACTGACGCGCAGTACCCCACTCCAGTAAGGGGTCAAAGGAGCGAGCATGGACGCGGATATCCCCTCCTTCATGCAGTTAAACGCGGACCCCGCGGACTCGGAGGTTTACCTACCTCCCATCACACCCGCGCCCGCCCCGCATCGAGGCCCTCCCGCAACTCCACACCAGCGCCACGAACACACGACGGCGGGCAACACAATCGCGGGCCGCCCTCACCGTAAAGCTGCCGCCGTTTACGCAGGGGAACCCATCGATGTGGCTGCGCAGGGTGGAGAGCCACTTCAGAATCGCGGACCTGACGGACGAAATCCTACAGGCCGACACAGTGCTCAACGCCCTTCCGGAGGACGTGTACAGAAAACTCATCTCGTGAGTACCGAAACACACACCCTCACATACAGCACCACAAAAAGTTCCTCCTCGAAGCTTGCTCCCTGCCCATCGCCGAGCGGGCCGCCCGTGCTATCGACCTTGCCATAAACCCACGCCACGACCTCAATTCAAGAGACGCTTGGGGCATGGTCGTAGATCTCCTGTCACTACCAGACTTGGGTGGCACAAAGAAGCGGCAGGAGATAAGCTTCACACGGGAAATCTACCTTCGCCAACTCCTCCCGGAGGTGCGCAACCAGATCGCTCACCCCTACACCATGCCTGTCGAGGACCTCATAGAGACGGCGCAACACCTCACAGACTCCGTCAAGGCTTCACAGCGGCTAAAACCGGCCACACAGCCGGTCAGCTCCGTCCAGCCTGAAGAGGACGTAGAGCAGCCCGTCAACGCCATCGCCAACAGACGTCCACCGAACCACAGCAGATGGAGGTCCCCGGGCTTCTGTCGCTACCACAAGTGGTTCGGAAAGGACGCCCGAAACTGCCTGCCGCCCTGCTCGTTCGCCCGTTCAAAAAACGGGGGTGGCGGCTGCCAGCAGGACAGGCCGCCATGGCAGCCGAAGAACCCAGGGCCTCAAAAACAGTAGGTTTTTACGTCCGCGACACCGTCTCCGGCAGGATGATGCTGGTCGACACAGGGGCCTTTAAATCGGTCTTCCCAGCATCCAGAGAGGACCGCAACCAGACACCAGACCCGGCCGCTTTCCTGACGGCCGCCAACGGAACCCCCATCCTCTCCTATGGCACCAGGCTCCTGTCGATCTCCATCCTTGGCCAGAGTTACTCCTGGGACTTCATCGTCGCGGACGAGGGAACCCCACTCCTGGGGACGATTTTCTGGCGCACTTCGGCCTGCTAGTCGACGTGGGGCGCAAGCGCCTCCTCGATACCGACTCCTGCCGGTCTCTCCCGTTAACGGCGGGACCCAGACCCACCATCAGCGCCGTCGCCCCCCACCAGTATGCACACCTACTGTCGGAGCTCCCTGAGGTATTTAAGCCAGAGCTTCGCCAAGTCCCCGGGGCCCCAGCCAAGCACGGCATATACCACCATATAGTGACTAAAGGGCCCCCGACACATGCGAAGTTCCGCAGGCTTCCCCCTCAGCGCCTTCAGGAGGCGAAAAAGCATTGCGGAGATGGAGCAGATGGGCATCTGCAGGAAAGCCTCCAGTCCATGGGCCTCCCCCCTCCACATGGTGCAGAAACCGGACGGCTCCTGGAGACCCTGCGGTGACTACAGGCGGCTCAACATTGCAACAGAGCCCGACCACTACCCTCTACCCAACATGCAAGACCTCACGGCCTCCTTTCACGGGGCCAAAATATTCACAAAATTGGACCTTCTTAAATCTTATTTCCAGGTACCTGTTGCGCCAGAGGACATACCAAAGACAGCCATCATCACGCCCTTCGGGTCCTATGTGTTCGCCTTCTCCACCTTCGGGCTGAGGAACGCCGGGGCCACCTTCCAGCGGCTCATGGACAGCATCCTGGGGACCTAAAATTCTGCGTCTGCTGCACGCGTCGACGACATTCTCATATTTTCCAGGTCTCACAGCGAACACCAGAGACACATCAAAGCAGTCCTCCAGCGCCTCCAAGAGAACGGCCTCGTCGTCCGTTTTCGACAAGTGTACCTTCGGCGTCCAGAAAGCAGAATTCCTGGGTCACGAGGTGTCTCCGACAGGCGTCTGCCCTCTTACATCGAAAGTAGCAGCCAGCCAAGTTCCCGACACCCACCTCCATCAAGGCCGTCCAGGAGTTCCTTGGGATGGTAAACTTCTACAGGCGGTTCATCCCCGGGATCGCGCACACCACGGCCCCCTGACGGAAGTCCTAAAAAGCCAACCGAAGTCCCTGTCTTGGGACCCAGCCAGCAGCAGGCCTTTTCCTGAAGGCCGCCCTCACCAAGGCAACCGCCTTGGCACACCAGGATCCCAAGGCCCCCCTCCAGCTGACGACAGACGCCAGTAACGTCGCCTGCGGTGCTGTTCTGGAGCAAATCATCAACGGCGCCCCCCAGCCCATCGCCTTCTTCAGCAAGAAGTTCAGTCCCGCAGAGACCCGCTACAGCACCTTCGACAGGGAACTCTGCGCGATGTACCGCGCAGTTCGGCACTTCAAGTTCCTCCTGGAGGGGACGCCCTTCACAATCTTCACAGACCACCAGCCACTGGTTCACGCCTTCACGAAGCAGGGGACGATGGTCTTCCAGACAGCAGCGCCACCTCTCAGCCATAGCCGAATTTACCTGTTCCGTCCAGGTACCTCCCGGCAAGAAAAATCCCGTAGCAGACGCCTCTCCAGAGTCGAGTTGAACGCAGTGCAGCTTGGTGTAGATTACCAGGACCTTGCCAGAGAACAGGCCGCTGACCCAGAAACCCCAGCATACCGCACCGCCATCACATCCCTCAAGTGGCGGGACGTGACCCTCGCCCCCGAAGGCCCCAGCCTGCTCTGTGACATCAGCACAGGTCAGCCCCGCCCTTTGGTTCCAGCCTCATGCCGCCGCCAGGTATTCGACATAATTCACGGCCTCTCACCCCTCCGGCAGGACCACGGCCAAACTGCTTTAAAAAAGTTCGTCTGGCACGGGTGCAAAAAGGACGCCACGGCCTGGGAAAAACAGTGCCTGCAGTGCCAGACCAGTAAGGTGGGTCGTCACACGCAGTCGGGGGTAGGCGAGTTCCCACAGCCAGGGCGCTGCTTCGGCCACATCCACATCGACGTCGTCGGGCCCCTTCCCCCATCAGGCGGATCCAGATACCTCCTGACGGTGGTAGACCGTTCGACAAAGGTGGCCCAAGCCACACCCATGCAAGAAGCCACCGCCAGCGCGTGCGCCGAGGCCCTGCTCTCCAGTTGGGTTAGCCGGCGGCGCCCCGGACCACATCACAACCGACAGGGGCCCCGCTTTCCTCTCCGAGTTGTGGTCTGCCCTGGCTCAACTGCTGGGAACCACGCACCATACCACCACAGCGTACAACCCAGCGGCCAACGGCCTGGTCGAACGGTTCCACAGGTCCCTAAAGTCATCCCTCATGGCCTGCTGCACCGCCGAGGACTGGAAACATCAGCTGCCGTGGGTCCTCCTCGGGTTGAGGAGCGGCCCCAGAGCCGACGGCACCCCATCCGCAGCTGAACAAACCTATGGGGAACCCCTCGTGGTGCCGGGAGAACTCGTGACGGATGAACGCCACTCCCCATCGCTGCAGAGGCTCCGCGACGTGGCCGGCAAGTTCGCCCCTTGCAGGCGCTCATACATCGACAAAGCAACCACCTTCATGCCGCCACAGCTGTCATCCGCCACCCACGTCTTCGTCAGAGTCGACGCCGTCCATCCACCACTAACTAAGCCCTACAGGGGACCCTTCCGCGTGCTGGAACGAAACAGCAAGGCGTTCCAGCTGGCACTCCCAGGCAAGGACGACTGGGTTTCCATAGACCGGTTAAAGCCCGCCTTCCTGTCGGAGAGTCCCGGCAGCGACGCAGCACCCCTTCCGCCCAACCGCACTACAGCACGCCCTCATCCCGCAGGCGCGCGCCCCAGGAAGGGACCGCCCAACCAGCAGCCTCACAGGCGGGAGGCCCCTCCGTTATCTTCAAGGAGCCGCGGCACCTTCAGCGTCCCAGCAGATACAGGGATTAGTCAGACGCGTCCCTCGTCTTGGGAGTATTTGTAAAGTCACCACATCGGCGCCAGGATAGTGTTTCGCGGCGCCATTAATTAAGTCTCCACTGAGCTTGTTTTTCTTTGGTGACTTCCCATTTTCTTCAAGCTCAATTAGTCACGCCTAAAACGTGCCAGGTCACGCATTTTAATAATTTTTACTTTATGCGTATTTATACAAATGTCACACATTATGTATCACATGTTTCTTCATTCACAGGCATCAAGACTGTATCCATATTGTAGCTCTGTATGTTTTGTATTGTAATTTGTACTCGTTCACTGCATATTATTGTTTATTGTTTCGACCTCAGGTCACAGTCAATTCCATTGTCTCTCGCGGGCCGGCGTCAGTCGGCCGCTATATAAACTGCCTGGATCTGTAATAAAGTAGCAGTAACTTTTACCTGCTCGTTTCTTTGACACCTTACAATCATTCCGCCGCAGTAGAAATGCTTAAGAATCCGAATTTTTCCGGACGTACAGCTCGTTGGTTTATGACAACCCAAGACTATGACATAGAGTTGAAATATGTTCCAGGGAAGGCCAATAAAGTGGCAGATGCCTTATCAAGGCATAGTACACAAGGTGATAGTATGAACATGATAGGTCACAAAGCAGAGCAGGCCGAATTCATAAGCAATGTATTTACCATGCATTACACTGAAGAACTTTCCAGACAAAATTTCATAAGTGAACAAAAATGTGATGAAGATTTAAAGGAGATCTTCGATTTTGTAGAAAATAAAAGAGAATTTTGTCAAAAACAACGAGCAGAACTAAGTAACAGAATTGGATGCCCCATAGACGCGGTAAACGTCATAGACGACATACTAGTTTGGATGTGTCACGAGTGTGACCCGTTTGATCAATTACTAGGAGTACTACACAAAAGAATAGTACCAAGGAGCCTAAGAAATAAGGTCATTGAGTTAATGCATGACGATGACATGAGAGCTCACCCAGGAAGGGATGAGACAGTTAGACTAGTTAAAAGATCTTTTCATTGGAAAGGAATTTACAAGGATGTTAGTAATTACGTGAAGAGCTGCAATACTTGCAACAGTTACAAGGGAAGAACAGATAAGGAAGTACCTCTAGGGAAATATCCCATTCCGCAGACTCCATTTGAGAGAGTAGCCATAGATCTAATCACTAATCTTCACACCACGAGTAAGGGGAATAGAAATATATTAGTGTGTATTGACGCACTCACTAGATATACAGAGTTAATACCATTAACTAGTAAAGGAGCTAAAGAGTGTGCAATCGCTCTCTTTGATAAGATATTTTGTAGGTATTCTGCCCCACAGCTCATTATATCTGATAGTGGCACCGAGTTCAATAACTCATTAGTTCAAGAAATTTGTGATGCAGTTAAGGTAGAAAAGGTAATGATACAACCGTATCATCCAGCTAGTAATGGCTTAGCAGAAAGAAATAACAGAAAGGTTCTAGATGCATTAAGGCATAGAGTAGGACAGGATCCTGATTGGGACGTCAATTTACCTTTAGTCCAATTATCACTAAATGCTAAGTATCATACAAGTACTCAAGCAACACCCATAAAGGCTTTCATGGGATATGAACTAAGATTACCATATGCGTGGCTAAATCAGCCAATACAGCCTAATTACTCTGAAGACATTATGAAAATAAGAATTGGGAATTTCAAGGTAATTCATAAGCAATTACACAAGAATTTAGAGGAAGCTCAGAAGAATAAGATAGACAGGCATCAAGAAGGATTAAGGCCAGTAGATTACAAGATAGGTAATGAAGTTTACCTCAAGAAGGAAGTAAGAAGTGGAATTAATTACAAGTTAGCCACTAAATTCACAGGGCCATACAAGGTCATAGATGTGCAAGAGACTAAGGTGAAAGTGAAAAAGGTGAATGAAGTAATACCTTCCACATATGCTGGATCATTAGAAGAAGAAGGATTTTGGATAAATAAAGATAAAGTCAAGAGAACAAAAGTAGTTAAAGAGGCAGAATTGACTGAAGAATTAGAAGGTACTTCAGAAGAAAAACCTAGCTATAACCTAAGAAATAGAAGAGTCACATTTCAGTAATAATGATAAGAACAAACCCATCAATTCATCCTGTTATTCCCTGTATTTGATTGCTTTATTGCTGAGTTTGCCTTCATTGGTTGACTTAGTAATGAAACTATTTTTTTATAATGTTGCAATACTTACTTTAATTAGTCGGTCTTGTAACAAAAGAATTTGGGGTTAAGGCGCCGTAACTTCGAATTTACTTTTTCTTTAACTGAGGGGAATTACTTAGGAAGCAAGAAAGTAAAGTAAAATTTCTTTAATGTAACATATTAAAGTCAGAAGGGTTAACAGTCATCTTTAGGGATTTGCAATCCACTATCACTAATAGAAGAATAAGTTAGAAG
>NC_089779.1:21652822-21655322 GCF_040412425.1 Macrobrachium rosenbergii
TATAACAGAGAGGATTTCCTCTTTCATTCATTACTGCAGGAGCCTCTGAGCGTGAGAAAAAGGGTTGCCCAGGCAAGCCAGACAAGTGGTCAAGACACCCTGAAATTTGAGTCTTATTCAGACATATTCATTTTGAACACATAAGTCTTTCCAGACACCTTGAAATTTATCTTATTCAGACGTACTAACTTTCGTTCATTTCGAACAATTGAGTCTTTCAAACACCCTGAACTTTGAGCCTTATTCAAACATTAATTTTCGTTCATTTCAAACAACTGAGTCTTTTCAGAAACCCTGAAATTTGTCTTATTCAGGCACATTAATTTTCGTTTATTACGAATGATTGAGTCTTTTCTGACGGCCTGAAATTTAAGTCTTTTCAGACAACTGAGTCTTTTCGGACAACTTGAGTCTATTAAGACACCCCGAATCTGTTCATTTCAAACAATATTAAGTATCTTCGGACATATTGAACCTGTTCACTCGAACAGCCCTGAGCCTTTTAGACATTCCAACCAGTTCATCACAAACAAACTTAAGTCTTTTGAGACACCCCAAGTCTATTCAGACACCCTGAATTGGTTCATTTTGAACAATATTGAGTCTCTTCAGACATATTGAACCTGTTCACTCGAACAGCCCTGAGTCTTTTCAGACATACTGATTTTCTAACGGGTCATACCCATTTAAGCGTTATCTCAAGATGTCTACGACATCCAGAGCCAAGCAAAAAGGGGACTTCAAGTTCTACATGTCTGCTGAAAAGGACATGGGATGGTCAGGACAAGCCTTGTGGGATTGGGTTCAAGAGAGAGCAGATGATGCCAACGTGGAAAAAGAGGCAGAGAGGCAGGAGAAGGAGAAGGAAGGAATAGCCCAGGAGAAACGAGAAGAGGCAGAGAGGCAGGAGAAGGAGAAAGAAGGAATAGCCCAGGAGAAATGAGAAGAGGCAGAAAGACTGGAGAAGGAGAAAGAAAGAGAGAAGGGGAAAGAAAGAATAGCCTGGGAGAAACGAGAAGAGGCAAAAAGACAGGAGAAGGAGAAAGAAAGACAGGAGAGGGAGAAAGAAAGAGCTCATCAGCTTGCAATGGCAGCTCATGACATGCACAACACACCAACACCCTCTCCTCACTCAACCCTCAGCAGCGTAGGCACCCTCATATGAAAATGGGATGAAGCCGAGCCTGAAGCCTGACTCAACCATATTGAAAGGGTCCTGACAACCTATCAGCCCTCTACTGAAGAAGTGTCTCTGATCCTGGGAAAGCACCTTGAAGGGAAGGGTGCCTTTGCATTCAATGCTCTCCCCCCTGAGGATCAAGAAAATTTTGCCCTTGTCCGCCAAGCCATTATAAAAGCTTTTGAAATAACTCCCTACTTTTGGAGGCAAAGGTGAAGAAATATGTCCAAAGTATCAGGCCAAACCTGGTTTGAGTGGATTTTTAAAAAGACCTAAGGCTTAAAACAATGGCTAGAATCTCTCAAAGCCACGAGTGCAGCGGAAATCCTCGAACTCTTTCAGCTCAAGGACTTTTTACATTATGCCCTGCCAGCCCTTGCCACCCATGTATGTGACAAGGCACCTAAGACAGTGGTTGAGTGCTGTCGTTGGGCTGACATTTGGGATACGTATCATCCCCATCTTAGCTCCATGGACGAAAATTACATCCCTCCTCGCCTGCCCCTACCAACTCTCAGCAACCTCACAAGAATGGGCACCCCCATAAGAAACCCATGTGTGGGTATTGTAAGAGAACAGGGCCTCCCACTGAACAGTGCCACTTAAAGGCTGAGAATCAGCCAGAAGACCCCTCTACGTCCTCAAACAGGACAACACACCAACGAGCCACGCCTGGGTTGTGGACGAAGGGTAGAGGGCCTCCTCCCTCCAATGGGACAGTGCCAGGCAAAGATTATAGCCGGACTTATTGCCACCACTTGCAAAATCTATGGGCACTCTGCCCAATGGGCAAAATGTCTTAATAATGATAAGTCAAGTACACCTGCCCTTGCCTTGGCAGTCACTGACCCAACATCCTTAGGTCCTCCAGCCCAGGGTCCCATATACATGGCACTTCCCTGAGGTAGATGCCCCACCAGCCAGGTCAAAGCATTTGATGATTCTGGTGCACAAATTTCCCTCATAAGGAAAGACAAAGTTCCCCATGGAGCTACCATTAACAGATGTAAACTCGTCACGACTGAAGATATTAATCACTTTAAGACGACACTTTCTACTGTCAAGCTGAAGATCACGAGACCTCATAGATCTGAAATCTGCGACCTTGCAGTAGGTAGATACATTCCGAGAGGTTATGACCTCCTCCTGGGACAAGATTTCCAGGCCAGTCTGGTGCTCAGCCCTGCCCCAATGCCAGTGCCAGGGCCCCAAATAGATCCCCCTCCAGGCGATCCCAACCTCGATTCACAATCTCTGCCAGTGCCACTTGTGTGCACTGAGCAGTTTCAAGCTCTGTCCGCCCTGAACAATGAGTAAATT
>NC_089779.1:21665322-21717822 GCF_040412425.1 Macrobrachium rosenbergii
TTTCGATAACATATGGTATTATTGTTATTACTCTGTTGATTTTTACAATGTTACTGTTGTTATTAGTCTATTTATTAGTTTTGAAAGTGATTTTATGTTATTGATTTTAATTCTTTCAGGAGAGAGAGATTGGGCTGAACCTTGGGCCTGTTACTCGTTACTGTAATAAAAACTCCAGATCTACTTTACTCAATTATTTGGGGCTTAAGGTCAAATTTTCTTGACCTCCAGAGTTGTGCCCACATCTACAATTTGATATTTTTATCTAGGACACTTGTAAGTAGTAACAAGTCAAAGGTTGAGTTTTTAATCACAGGGTTTGATGGCCCTAACTTTCTTTATCATCGTAACATCCCACATACACATGGTATGGCTGTATACACTAAATCCAGATGACATATTTATCGTAAATATAACTGCACTGTAGTTCCCATGAAGTTCTTTGCTTTAAAATTTTAGTAAGTTCTACAATCTTTACTTATTTGCTATTTAATGCAATCCAAATATCAACGATTCCATACATAGCTGTCTCTTGGAAAGGATTAGTATGGCTCAGTCACAGGATTCAAAAGTTTCATTCATTATTTGTGGAGACTGTAATGCAAAGCACAGCTAGTGGCTAAATTCAAATTCTACAGACCAACATGGCCAGACCGCTCTTGAGTTCTGTGTATCCTCCTATTTTGTCCAGCTGACTGAGGAACTCATTCATATTTCTGGTAATATATTAGACATCAAATTCAAAGATGTTCCTGTTATTGTCAGGTCCAAGGTCTGCAATTATATAGGAAATTCTGATCATTGCGCCACTGAGATGGACTTATCTGTCAATCAGCATATTCCAAATACTGCCACTGGGAAAAAGGTCTGGCTGAAATCTAGAGCCAATTGGGATTGCATTATATTCCAGATGCTATATCAGATCTAGATCCTAAGAAGTTAAATGAAATGGTGATGGTTGTTCTAATAAGGTATGTCCCTATCAAGATCAAGAAATTCAGGACAAATGACCAACCACGGTTTGATGACCTTACCATGACAAACAGACCAAATTCAACTCATGGAGGCAAAATCGTTCATATGAAAATGACACCATTTTTGTTGAATCTTGCCATGCAGCTAATAACTTACCATACAGTCGAGAGAAATTACAATAATTCCTTGAAGAGGATACTTGAAAGAATTACTTAGCCTGATCTTCCATTCCACCATTATCAACAGATGATGGTAGCTTGGTTACTGGCCCTAAGACTAAAGCTGAACTGCTTCATCTAGCTTTTGAAGCTGTTAAAGTTCTCCATTCACCAGAAGGAGTAAGCTAACCGATGAGAGATTTATCAAGTCTATTGAAGCTTTGCTCTCTGCATTGCCTTATAAAAGAAGACCTTTTGAACTTTTTATAAGTGTTCAAAATATCTGCTCGAAATTTGTTCAAGTTTATGAGAAGCATTACCAAAGTGAGGATGCTCGAGTTTGCCGGAGATACTCATTGTATTTTAGTAAATCTATAAAATTTTACATAATATGAATAAACTCTTATTCCAATAAAAAAAAAATTGGTTTAGAATTGCCGGGCTATTTACTGGGGCTTTCGAGGTTGTCGAATACGGCAAAGTTACACTAAATCTTTTGATGGATTTCACACCATGGCCTCTCGATAGCAACGACGAAAAGGGTTTCCGAGATAAAGTAACACCGTGGGTTACATAATTTTTCTGTTCGTTGAACTTAGAGCGTAATAGTGATGCTAGCTACGCATTTAACAGCAATCGATTTTCTCAATATCAATTTTTATTTACCCGAAACACAAAAGTACTTGTGGCTATTGCAAGGCACTAGATTTTTAAAACAGTAATCTCACTGGAATCGGTGTAGCCTATATGGCCCTACTCGTTACCCTAATTTCTTGAATTTAGTTAGGAGCACGCTCACCTATATTATAGTTTGGATGAACAAAATCGGAGTACCTGAACCTATTATTTGTGTAACTGTCACTTGTTGTTAGAGAGGATGAAAAGTTAGGAGAGTTTGGCAACAACCAACGAAATGACTTGAAGTAGGTTCAAACATCCTTTGTCATTTCCCTCTGCCACCAAGCCAAACAAAGATATGTGTATCAAATGTGGTGAGATTATGGCTGAATTCCAGGTTGAATGATAGAAGAGTCCTTAAAACATGCAATATTCTCTGATTTCCCACCTGTCACTGGGTGGAAAACGAACACTGAGAGGTCTAGTATATAATATTATCAGTGTTGCAGCGGCAGCTCCAGTGGCAAAACAAACTGTCTAACAACAACATTTTGATATCCTCCTTATTTTAACCTACACCCAGGAACGTTACCAAGCACATACAAGGGTTCAAGTTCTTGTAACTAGCAAATTTTTACGGTAAACTTTTAGCTCAAAGACTGATAAGTAGAGAATATACATGGAAAGAGACTAGTGATCAAAATCTTGAAATATTACCTAATGAATTACACATACAAGGCCAATACAAAGTGGGCTCTTTGGGAAGTAAGGGTTCATTCTCAAATGGGGTTAAATTGAAAACCTCAAAATTTGTTATAAGTGAGTTGGCTACCTAGTATCTAGTGGTAAGGGAATAGTGAAAGGGTTTGTTTGCCATTTGGAAAAATGTTAGATTTGTGACAAACTTTCTGACTTTGCAATATCATCTCTGATATGCACCCCAAGTTGTCATGCATTTAAGGACATAAAATTCAAAGAAATTTAAATGATAATCCAATTCCTTTTGAATAGTATAGTATGCTTTATGTCTTACATACATCATGTTTGCAGAATCTAAACTAAATCAGCCATCAAAGAAATGTGAGTAAATTTTCTGTTAAAAACACACCATAACCTCTTATTGGACTGTTCAAAAGCATCACAGGACGAAAAGCATCGCAGCTTAACCCAAATTGTCTGAATCTGACTAACAACTTTATAAAGAATGTTATCAGAAAGAAAATGGGTAAATGCTATCACATACAAAGGAAAGCATCCCATACCAAATCAAGTTAAGCAAAATGATGTATTTGTAACAATGGAGTATGCAACTATCCATTACAGCCTTAGAGCATAACCAAGATATGCCTTCAAAGTGTTTACTATGAAAACATAATTGCAGATTACTTTAAAGCCATGGGGAAATGATTTGAATCCAGCATCTAGCCACCCAAAAATCTAGACATGTGGGGTATAGCTGGATGTATTGTATATACTGAAAACCACAATATGCCTTGAACAAAATGGTTACCAAGAGAGCAAAGCAGCCACAGGGCAAGGGAAGGTAACCGTTTTGGATCAAGCCTTCTAGCCTGCAGATTGTTATGTTCTACTTATCCGAGAATCTAGCAAATGTAGCTAGACACCTAGAAATTTGTACATGTAGGCTACGGCTGGCTGTATACTCAAACCATGGTTGCTTTTTATCTGGATGAAATAAGTTATATCCAGGACATGTGTAGAACTTGTTTTAACCCTGATAAAATTGGGTTTAAACCAGATCAGTCTCGAAATGACACTTTGCTGCAAAATAAATTAAAAAGTGCTAAAATAACACTACATAGATTATTACTAATTGATAATACAAAATTATACAAAATATAGGTTTAAAAAAAGATAATTACAAGCTTACATATACAAAAGGCAGTAAAGGTAAATATTCTGTATATTTGGTTCATTTCCTCATGATCATATGCTAATACGCCAGATCTCCTAAATTTCTGTGGCAGAGCACTTTCTTGGATGCTTTCTTCACTCCAAGTCTGGTCTGTTCCTTAGCTATGAGTGTACAAATCCTAAGTTGGAAAACGAATGTTCAGCGGAGGATGACAAGGCATTTTGCCTGGGGAAGACCCACCATCAGGTCTTAAAATCCTGATAGGAATTTAATTTTGGGTGGTTCCTTCCACCATGCAACAGGATCCAATCACTTGAAAAAATGATAGAGTTTCCGGAAGGCTACCTTCGAAAGCAATCAGGAACACTGGCTTTCTCTCAACTGACCACTGTTGCACAGTCTTTTTCTGCTTCACAAACTATCCCACATCACAAATATATACACAATATATAAGAATATAAGTACTGATTAAATAACTTATCCCGTGGGTCTTACGACCTGATAAAATCAGCTACCACACAAGTGGTTTCTTCACAGTCAATAAGTTCTTTTATTACTAATATTTCCCACACCTCTCCAGAGATCATTAATATGTTAATTTCCTTTATGTTTTATTTTTGCTTACACACAAAAGGTCATTAATATTTACATCTAGAGCATTTGACATAAAAGAAAGGTTTCTGTACATTATAGAATCTCTGTTAATATATTAATTTCTAAAATAAAATGGCATTAGTGCAGACTTACGAAAAATCTGTGCGTCCTACTTCAAAGTTGACATTAATGCTGGGATTAACTTACGTATGTCCTCTTGGGTACAACTAGGAGTCTGCGAGAGCACACCCTCCAAGCTCTGTCCAGATCTCTCATGACAGACTTCTTCAAATGACATAAATTAAGTCCATAAAAACTGGTACAATTCGTATTCAAAATTGCATCGACAGATAAAGAATTAAACTGAGACGTAGTGACATTTATTCTCGTTTGAATATCTGAGACTAGAGGTTATCCTTCAAATACATCTTCTGTATTAGACATAATGTGACCCTGATGCTTTGTAAAGTTTTATATCAAGATTATGTGACAGTCCAATATCAACACCAAGCTTTTTACATTTTCTCAAGTAAATACTGTATTGATCTACGAGTTGGTGCAAGGAAAATGACATCATCATCATAAATAAAAATACAGGAACACATATTCCCTATATAGCACACAACTCCAGCCACAGTAATGCAAATAATAAGGCTATCCATGTAAAGAGTAAAAAGAGGTGACATGACTCCTTGCTTAACCCGATTTCTTCCAACAAATTTTTCAGAATATGAATGGTTCCATTTAACCTGCCCATCTATACGAGAACACAACTATCAGGAGTCTTGTAACAAGGGCCATGGACTACAGTCGATCAGAGTTTTGAATAGCTTATCGTATCATACCCTGTCAAATACCTTCGAACAGTCGAGCAGAGAAGCTACCACACTAGAACTACGTGAAACAATATTCAGTGGTTTCCACTGCAGTAAATGTACAAAGTGATACAGCAAAATACTTTTTTTATAAACAAATGGATAGTCGCTTGATCTAAATATATCTTTAAAATACTCAGTAAGTATATAGTCTAAGTGTCACGTTAAGTGATGGTTTTGCGGGAACTGCTGGTTCCCCGCTCGTTCCCTTTTGTGGATTGCTGCCTCCTTACCTTCAAGTTTTTTTTGTTTTGATGTTCTCGTCGGTGAGCTGCCGTTTTTCTTTCGCCAGTCGGGTCTGGTAGGGCAGCGAAGGTAGCGGCAGTGGCAGCAGCAGCAGGCAGTTTTTGGAGTCGACGTTGGTCGAGTTTTTGAGCAGCAAATTGGAGCACGCCTACGAAGTGGAGCACGTCGTAGAGGTGGAGTGTGACCATGAGTAGTCGTGTGACCACGAGCTGCTCATCTTTGATGACAGCGTGAGGCTGTCCTGACGTCTCCATCGGGGTTTTCTGGTTTGTGGGGTTTTGTCCCTGTCGTGCAGCTGAGGGCTGTCTTGGTGCCCCGATGGAGGACGTATGTTTGTTTTTTTTTTTTCTGCCTGCTGTTGTTTATTTTTGCCTTTTTTTGTTTTAAAGCTACTTTTTGTTTAACTTGCTTTTGTTTAGTGCTGCCTTTTGGCTTATTTTTGTATTTATGGTTTTTATCTTTTTACCAGACCTGACTCGCTTATAAATATTGTAAATAAATTAATTTTAAGCTCATTTTATTGTTTTTGTTGTTTTCCCCTCCTTTGTTTGTTGCATCTGCCGTCAGTCATGACAGCCCCGTCCTGAGTATGTTAAAGAACCTGCATAACGGCCCACTCGGGTCGTTACAATGGCGACTGTGACAGGGCGGCTCTGTTTTGGCTGGCGGGGTTGTTGCGGCATTGGAGGGGATCATGAGTGTAAAAAAAAAAAAATAATCTTTTTTTTTTTTTTTCTTTTAGGTGGGGAGGTGTCACGTTAAGTGATGGTTTTGCGGGAACTGCTGGTTCCCCGCTCGTTCCCTTTTGTGGATTGCTGCCTCCTTACCTTCAAGTTTTTTTTGTTTTGATGTTCTCGTCGGTGAGCTGCCGTTTTTCTTTCGCCAGTCGGGTCTGGTAGGGCAGCGAAGGTAGCGGCAGTGGCAGCAGCAGCAGGCAGTTTTTGGAGTCGACGTTGGTCGAGTTTTTGAGCAGCAAATTGGAGCACGCCTACGAAGTGGAGCACGTCGTAGAGGTGGAGTGTGACCATGAGTAGTCGTGTGACCACGAGCTGCTCATCTTTGATGACAGCGTGAGGCTGTCCTGACGTCTCCATCGGGGGTTTTCTGGTTTGTGGGGTTTTGTCCCTGTCGTGCAGCTGAGGGCTGTCTTGGTGCCCCGATGGAGGACGTATGTTTTTTTTTTTTCTGCCTGCTGTTGTTTATTTTTGTCTTTTTTTGTTTAAAGCTACTTTTTGTTTAACTTGCTTTTGTTTAGTGCTGCCTTTTGGCTTATTTTTTGTATTTATGGTTTTTTTATCTTTTTACCAGACCTGACTCACTTATAAATATTGTAAATAAATTAATTTTAAGCTCATTTTATTGTTTTTGTTGTTTTCCCCTCCTTTGTTTGTTGCATCTGCCGTCAGTCATGACAGCCCCGTCCTGAGTATGTTAAAGAACCTGCATAACGGCCCACTCGGGTCGTTACACTAAGATTTTACAAGAACTAGTTTGATATGAATTTTTTTAACAACTAAGGGTGAAAATGTGACAGGGTAAAAAATGTCATTAGTCACTCCATGACGTAAATTTATTGTCAAAAGGAATGATACAAAGATGAACAGTTTCCCTGGGAATTCAGTAAAAGCATCGCTAGAAATGTCGTAAGCATCGTCTTTCTTTTCCCTTTATTTAGATTTCTAGTAGCCTCCACCAATGAAGAGTGGCAGTGTGAATGTGTAAATTATTATTACTTGAACACTCCTGAGAGGCTTTGAGTACATTACCTTGCGTAGCCTATGGAAAAAAGTGGGGACAATGCGTTGGCAGGCTGTTCGCTGTATAATGACGTATTTTTCTTCGAAAGTCACAAGCTTCCCTACCTCTTTTTTCATCAGTTATATTTGAACATAAAATTCGATCGGAGTGTACAAAACTAATTTCACTACAAAACAACGCCAGTTCCCATTCATCAAATTTATCGCTCCCTTTTCTCTCTTAATTTCATTTTGAGCCTTTTTCGTTGTTTTAACTGCTCTATGGTGGTTGAACCTGGTTTGCCTCCTAAACTCAGCATAACACCCATTCACTGGACGGCCACAATCTTTCCAGACATTGTGCCAAAAATGGACTGATCCCTCAATTGCCTCACACTTGAATTCCACCCCACTAAAATACCTGTTGTACGTCTTCTATTATTATTACCCCTAACGTCATGATTATCTATCTCCATCATCATTATCAATACTGACATTATTGTTGGATTTCTTTTTAGAACTCGGGAAACAAGATATAGCTGATAACTCCATGATTTAAATTATATCTGCCATGAAGCCAAAAAATTCTGCGGAATGAATCGTGCAGTTAAGATTCGTACAAATAATTGCATGAAAGTGAATGTTAATGATATTCAGTAATTCATCCACTGTATTTCTATAGTTATCCTCACCTAACAGAGAATCGATAATGTATAGAAACCTTTCTTTTATGTCAAATGTTCTAGGTGTAATTATTAAAAATCTTTTTTGCATAAGCAGAAATAAAGTTAAAAGGAAATTATACAGACCAATGACCTCAGGAGAGGAATGGAAATTATCATTAATAAAAGAACTCATTAGCCGTAAAGAAAATTTTAATTTATGTATCTTAAATTTTGTACACTTGAAAGAAGTTTAAGATTATTTGTGTATAGCTGATTTTTTCAGGTCGTAGGACCCAAGAGATAAGTTATTTTACCAATATTTATATTCTTATATTTTGTATAAGTTTACTAATTGTATTCGTATGAATAAAGTTTTTAATTTGAAATTGAACTTGAATATCCCATCGTTAATACGGGGGTTAATGAGTATATCATCAGTTAAGGATTTCTAATTCAAAGCAATTATAAATGTATGTGTTATATTGCCCATTCAAAATGGGAATAATAAACTCGTTACTATCAGCAAATTCATGAAACACACTGGCGCTTAAATATGCCTGAAAGATATCAATGTTAAAATCTCCCCGCAAAGACAACATCCAACTCCAGGTAAGAGTTACGAATTGCGTGCATTTCATAGCACACTGAAAAATTCATCATTATCACCATAGCTCTGTGGTATATATGCATTTATCAAAAGTAAAATAGTATTGCCTTCTGTACTTTTACAGCACAAAGTCTTCTAGAAGACGTTTCTAGTGGCTCAATTTGAAGATCCCACTATATACAGTTACTTATGAGAGTGAAGAAGTACATTGTTACCCTACCCTACATTACAATCATCATGTCTCCTGGATATAAACTTTTTTTTACCATTATTCCTTTCGGCCAGTAATCATTATCCGGCACTAGTTTAAATTACCATAATAACACAATCAACTCAAAATACTTAAACTTTGCAGGTGGATGTGATAACTGAGCACAACCTTTTACTACAACACCTTTCTTAGTGGTTAAGTCCAGCTCACAGCCACATTCAGGACGCAGGACGCCCCTTCGAGTGCCAGTGAATGTTCGTTTCCTCGTTAAATACTTTTTGATATAGAGATCTCTCCTTACTTGCGGACACTTTGGATTTAGCGAAAACTCTAGAACTAAACAAGGAAATTTCAGTATTTACAAAATAAAACTATTCCCTGTTATTCAAATTTGATACACGTCCATTGTACTACTCGTATCCAGGTGGTCTTGACAAGTTAGTATTTTTAGGGCCAATGTCTATTCTGTGCAAGTCATTTACACTTAAACATCTCCTATTAATATAAAAAGTAGATTCTTTTCTGTTAACCAAAATATGTGACGATGTTTCTCCTCCCTCTTCTGTGACCTCAAATTGGTGGTTTGCAAGATGGCTTTCAAGTGCATTTTTGTTAAAGGATTCAGAATTCAGAATTTTCGAATTTCCCTTTGAGAATTTCCAGGTTATCTTGGCAAGATAGCAAGGCCACTCTTTGATTAGTTAACACACCGTCATGTTCTCGGAGTCTTTCTTTATTGCTAACTCTTTCTGATAGAAAGGCAATGTTCAACTCCTCCGGATCAAAACTAGGTATCTGATTCAGATTTCTTTCCATGAAACATACAGGAACTGCAGCTGCATCAAAATCACTAAGAGCAGGCAGTTTATCAGCTGATTTTCTCTCTTGGTAGTTAAAAGGTACACTGTTTTTAAAGTGACTCCAGAGGGTTCTTTTGGCTTCATTCACTTCATCTGCAGTTTAGCAGCCAACAGCTGCCTTTGTGGTGTATTCATTTGAACATTTATCACCATGTAAAGATACAAAAGCTAACACTTCATTGGTAATCATCTTGCTTACATATAATGTCGAAGCAGAGAAGAAGAAACCTGAAGCAGTTGGTGAAGACTTTGCCATAAGAAACAGCCTTAGCAACGTCAATATTGTGCATGCACGAACTACAGAAAATGTTTACAGAAAGTTCCTAATATTGTTCTATATACGTATAATCACAGAATATAATATATCCATTCAGGAATGCATAAGACCACCATACACTAACGTTCACTATAGCAGAGTCCACCTAGCTTTGCAGCTAAGCCCCGCCCGCTGCACGCCAGTGATTGGCTAGCTCTCGAAGGGGGAATGACTTCACACTAGTTAACAGCCCAGTACGGATTTGATTGCCTTCGATCATGTTGAGTTTCGTGCATGAATAATGGCACTACAGATTTGCTTTTCCAGAGTTGTGAAGTATGCAATTGATATCTCCGATAAAAGATATATTAAGTTATATCATTATGAAGGTCTCGGATCATTTTGCTGTTCATCTTTTTTTTTTTTTTTTTATCATGCGCAGCCTAAATACACAAGCATCCTGCTTTTTTTTTTTTAATTGGTGTTGGCCTAAATAAGCGATCCCACATAGACCACATTAATTGAAATGAAGCATACTGTAGACTTAAGCAGTCATGTCAAATGTTGATATCATTGAGAAATTAGGCCTAAACGTCAATTTCTAATGTTCTGAGGCAATGACAGGGCATAGGCCTACACATGAAATTCTTATATTTTGAGACAATGACAGGACATGGACCTGCACGTCAATTTCTTGTCCCAAATAGTTTTCTACCCGTATTTGTTGGGAATAGAGTAGCTTTTAATTAATATAGTAGTTTCAACTCCACGATATATAATGTATGTGCATCAAGTGGAATGTACACGTATAAGCAAGTACACATACACATACATGCGTGGATGGCCATAGTAATTGTAACGCCACTTATACCACAGAGAATAAAAGTAAAACTTGTGGGCACGTAGCCGATGACATACACAGATCAATCATAGGACTGTGTCAGCCTTACACACAACTATCAAACTGCTCTCAATGAACTACAGTATATTGAAAATATATCATTTACAAAAGGGTTAACAAATTATATTACTGTGATGAGTAAATAAAAGGCTGCTGTAGCATTTCTATGAAAATGAAGGCTATGGTAGGAAGGCATCATAAGATAATTAACGAAATAAGAAAAAAAAAATGATAGCTGAAAAAGTTATGTATGAAACGATCCAAACCAGTCTGTGAATAGCCCATGATTCATTTGCTTTTGGGGGCATTCTTGCAGATTACCCTGTTGGACAAAGGGATACATAAGGCAGTAATTCTTTTCTCTCTCTCTCTCTCTCTCTCTCTCTCTCTCTCTCTCTCTCTCTCTCTCTCTCTCTGTCTGTTGTTAGAAGAATATTCTAGCGTAGACTATATTCATAAAGATCCCGATTACTTTTAATTAAAACAAATGACTAAATTTCAATTAACAAGAGTAAGCAAATAATTCCTTACACTAGTATTTTATGAATATGTCTATGTTTATTCTGCAATGTTAGGTTACCATATGAAAAATCTCGAAGACACCACAAGCACCATAACAGCAGGAACAAAAACAAGAACAACCACAACAAGAACCACAATAAAACGGCTGAATATAAGATAGGTCTATAATCCAAACGCCATAAAGACATAGGACATTATAGGTCTATGTCATTTTTTATGGTCATGCTATTTCGAAAGGAGATAATGTCCTCAAGATAATTCCCAGCAAATTATATCCAATATGACTCGTATAGCCTATCATACTGTAACTTTAAGTCAAACATAGGCATATCCTGGTTTTATAGAGTGCAGTCACTGCTTGTCATCCCTCCGAATACGTAAACGATTGCAATGAAATCGATTTTATGACTATTAAAATGTGGTAAAATTTCCTGAAATCAATATGAATTACCAGTCTACATAGCTCTGAGAAATTTAGAATGGTGAACACGCTTGACAGTATCATTGTCCAGTGATTCAAGTCCACCGATTCGAACGCAGACATTCCATGTGTCACCTCCGTATTCAGGTGAACCTCATTTACGAAACACAACATTACAACATCGCGAACACCTCACTTCATATTTTCCTGTTTTTTTTACTATTTTTAGGGAGATGCGTATTATGATTTTATTTCAGGGGTTAACGTTTCCTTTTGATAATCAGCAGAACGTATTTTAGTTCGGTAAAACAACCATTGCAAAATAAATGAAGATGAAAAGAACCACAGATTAACCAACTTTTCGAAACCACTGCCAACCAACCAGCTTCAAGGAATGGTCGTAACGTAATCAGTGGGCGGGGTCTTAGCTGCAAAGCACGGTGGACTTTGCTATAACATGCACTCACTTAAGTTTTATATGCGACAGATACCTAGAGAAACGTTCTATAACAGGAGCTGAGTTTCCGTGATACCATAGCAATTCTTCTTCTGTCCAGAAGGATAACTGCTTTGAGTCAAGGAATTTAGCCAGCGGCCGGCAGTTTTCTGCATATCCAAAAATCTAGCAAACGTGGCTAGACTCCTGGAAGTCTTGACATACAGGTTGCAGCTGAATATGTTCTGTATAAAGAATCTGGCAATATTGTGTCAACGCTAGATACCTAGTACTATAAAAGAATATACTTTACTTCCTAAAGCATTCCCACAGAATGTTTGAAGGTAATATTAAACGGGCTTTTTGTTTTAATAAGAATGATCTTTGCGGGATATTTTACCGTAAATTAATGTTATTTTCATATTTTTATTACATATAATCGTCTTTATAATTTGACCAGTGTGTATTTTGTATATAATTTATTTTTCCTTTGACTTTCTTTTCATTCAGCTTGGCCAAGGTGACGCCATTATCTCATTAAAACAGTATCATCTTTTGTAAAGGCCAACTAATTATTATTATCCTGTTCCTCATTATACGGCCTCATTCTCCTTCTAAAAGAGCTACATAACGTTTCCCGTAAAACCACCTTCCAACCACGAAATATTTAGTCTTTTAAATCCAGTATTCAAGATTTCATTAGATGATCCAGTGCTAGGATAAACGAGCGAATTAACCTTGAATAGTCGAATGAGTTTCTATCATTACAGGAAGTATCCATCGTACGAAAATCAGACCAATATGGAATTTTAACGATACTATGGTATTCGGTTCAGATTCCAAAGATTATCAGCAATCTCTATTTTGGAATGTTTCGCCACGTGAGATCTTTCCTTTTCTGGCCTAACCCCCGAACCCTAACCATCATTTCTTTTGTTTGAATTCTTATATTTATTTCTATGTATTCATGTAATTTGTTATATAATTGTGGCATGCATTTATACTGTACATCAGCCTAAACTAGTTTCATTATCAATAGAATCTGCAATCGATTAGCTCATTCGTTGTCGTACGTGGCTGTGTATTTTATTCTTAAAGTATCACTGAGTTGCTTCCATGATAACCGGAATATGATTTCTTTCTTCGGCTTACATTTTTATCGTTTATTTTATCCTCGAATGATCCAGTGGTCATTCGACAAAAAAAGAAAGAAAGAAAGAAAAAAAAAAACAGTGGTACTCGCTACGGACTGGAAATGATAACAGTCTTGTCTCGAGGGTTTCGCTAAGTTACTGATATTCTAAAAGTCTAAAATTACCGCTAAGGAAAGGAAGCACTTCGGAGCATCTATGCATTGAATGCGTTTTGCCATAACTTCAGTATTCAGTGCCAGCTGAGACCGGGACAGGTAAGCTAACAACAGCCACCAGCTGGAGCTCCGGCACTCTAACTCGAGGTGTGTCGTAATTGTCGTTCAGTGTTCGCCAGGCTGTGGCCCTGGTAGGAAGTGCCGCTGATCGCAGCGCTAAGTTTCCCACGTAGTTTGGAATTACACTTCGCAGTTCGAGATGACGGAGTTTATTGAACCGTTATCTTTTAACACAAGCGTGGAAAGGATTATTACGCGAAGTAACAGAAATGATGTGAACTTTTATCTTGTAATGTTTATCTAAACGTTGCCCTGTTTTGTGTTAAATAAGATGGAAAATAAATGTTCAATAATAGCCATAAGGCAGAGCATTGCTCGTTGAAAAGTTTCTTGCTGGGGTTATAGTTCTCGCGTACTGCATCATATTAACATTGGTTCATAAACGTAATCATGCGATACAAAACTACATCATTCAGAGTTCCTTTGAAGTTACGTGAGACAACTATGAATACAAAACTTGCAAATGATTAACAGTAAAGCCACCATGCTATTTTCAAATGAAAACTCATCAATGTGTCACCAGTATTTAGATTTAAGTTCTGAAAACGAAGTGCATGCCAGAAGATGAAAGACGTAAATGGGTTGCCTGAGGAGAACTATACGAAAGAGGACGAGGACGGAGAGGAACTTCTGGCCCTCGAGGAAAAGCTGACATCGAACTACGACCCTTCGGCGGTGGTTGCTAATTACTCTGAGAGCTACGCTACCTTCGTCAGGTGTCTCGTCGGTGAGGCCGACCGCTTGAATTACAGTATTAACGATGAGTTTTGGCTACATTTCCTGCAGTATGACACACAGACGCCCACTGCCTACAACGTGACAGAGTCCCATTCTGGCGCGAGTAATTCCTCGTGGGGCGATGACTCGAATATCTTCACCTTCTGGACCTCTCAGGGGTCCCCCGAAACCCACGTGTCCTATGAGATTATTCGGGACATCGTCCATCAATGCTTCGCGTTATCCACTGTGCTCAATACGCCACGCCCTTACCTTCTGGACTGGTGGCAGCAATTGCTATGGACCCTCGTCTTTGGCATCATGATGGCCATGGCGGTAGGGGGTAATATCCTCGTCATGTGGATTATATATGGTAAGGGCTCCTATGCCTGTGGCCTAGACCTCATTTTAATCAACGGTTTGTTAGTTTGTTTGTTTTCCCCTCCTAATAATTCGCATATACCGGAAAGGCATGCATACATACGTTCTTGGCATACTTCACATAAAGGTCAGTATTACAAAACTAAATACCGAGACAGCTGGGAATTGTTCGTAAATACTTTTAGTAAAAACAAAAGCTAGTATTAAAGGGACTATTCGCCATGGAAGTTTGAATGGCAGCTTAACGAAATTCAAATAATCCGAAAAAATTGCTGCCAGGACATATTCGATAGTAGACAGCATTATATACGCACAAACCGGATGGGCTACGAATTAGGGCTTGTGGTGCTTTAGAAATCTTTGCCCGCGTCCATGTTGTCTTTGATACGTCTGTTAAAGAGCACAGACTCTGGGTGCAATATATAAAGTCGATTGCTCAAGTTTGAATTTCAATAGTTACTTAAGATAATAAGTTCTCTCTCTCTCTCTCTCTCTCTTGTTTGTGTGTATGTTATTTGTAAGTGCGCATGTAAAACTAAGCACACATACACACACGCACACTCACACTGTATATATATATATATATATATATATATATATATATATATATATATATATATATATATATATATATATATATATATATATATATATATATATATATATATATATGTGTGTGTGTGTGTGTGTGTGTGTGTGTGTTTTGTCCGTTGCTATACCCTTAAGTTTTCCTTTTCGAAAACATGCCAGTTAAATTTTAGATAAAGACTTCAGTTTAAATTTAACTCCAGTTTGCATTTTACATTCTCTAAAAATTATTTGTTAAAATATTCCATTGATGCATAAAGGAATTTCACTGTTTTCTAAGCAATAAAAATAATACAGAAAGATTATTTATGACGCAATCATTTCATGAAATTAAAAGCTTTTTGATGAAAACGTTTATTTTCATATAAAACTGCAAATGTTTAGTTTTTGTTATCATGATGCATTAATAAGAGAATGTAATATACATTTCAGCAAACAGAAATAAGTCTTGAATCTTATTTCATAAATGTAATGACGGTAGTGTAAAATTGCACCTGTCATTCTGGAAATATGGTTTAGTAAGATATTGCTAAGTCATCTTGAGTCTTATTTTAATTCAATAAACGTTTTTAAATGTGGATTACAGACATTAATTCTCTGTGATGTCAGTTTATGTAGAAGGGTTTCAAGTAAGCAATATCTCCAAGTTTGGAAATGATGAGGAATTGCAACGCAGATATTCTTGCTATGGGGTTTGCTTCTAATATGTCAAATAAACAGGTATATATAATCACAGTTTCTAAGATAATATCCGTTGGTGTAATCACTGTTCCTCCTTCATTTCTTTTCTTGTTAAAGAACTTAAGCCTTTGCTTTAATCTGTTTCATTATCATGAACCATTTCGTTTAACTGCAACCTTGGCCTTTCAGGCTGTGGCATTTTGAGACTTGACTTAAAAGCTATTCTGATGAAACGAGGGGATTGCTTTACAAACATTTACCGAGAAAATCTCTCTCTCTCTCTCTCTCTCTCTCTCTCTCTCTCTCTCTCTCTCTCTCTCTCTCTCACTTAAAGGCAGACACGCATATTTATAACTGTGAAAAAATGAAGGTGGTCATTTTGTTACCACTTTCTCAATAACTTTTTCACTGATAGTTTATTTTCCAGTCAGTCGTTACTTGGTTTTTCATTAACAGAAATAAATATTTGTACTGAATTCAGAGAATATATTCCATGACGTAAAATCGAGTTCATTAAAGGGAAGCTGATTCATTGTGCAGCTTTAATAATTTTGAGACAAGCATCTTACATTTTACTTATAAGTCTTTTACACCTTTCAAGGAGGCTTAATGTCTGCATTTCTAACACATGAATGAGGGAGCATTATTTCGCTTGTCAACCTTTCTGGAAAATTCATAATATTAATATACAGATATTGAAGGTTACAAAAATCATACGCAAATGGTGCCTAACTGTGTGTGTGTATATATATATATATATATATATATATATATATATATATATATATATATATGTATGTGTGTGTATATAATATATATATATATATATATATATATATATATATATATATATATATATATATATATATACATATATATATATATATATATATATATATATATATATATATATATATATATATATATATATATATATATATATATATATATATATATATATATATATATATTAAAAATCACAGTGGATCCACGTGACTTCAGCGTATAAGCAAATCCTGTAGAGGTTCGCTTATATATATATATATATATATATATATATATATATATATATGTATGTATATATACATATACATATACATATACTGTATATTGGAAAACACCCGCCTATTATCCTTGCCTCACATATGTGACATACTTTTCATCCTACCATGGTCCTTGACAAAAATTCTTAAAGGTTCAGTGAGTCAGCCACTTCCATTTTTTCACCATCCATACTACCAACCATCGCTCCATCTGGCAGGTTCTGTAGCATTGCTGGCATTTAATTTAATTTTCCCACATTATATATATATATATATATATATATATATATATATATATATATATATACACACACACACATATATATATATATATATATATATATATATATATATATATATATATATATGTATATATATATAATATATATATAAACATATATACATATATATATATATATATATATATATATATATATATATATATATATATATATATATATATATATATATATATATATATATATATATATATATATATATATACATACATATATATATATATATATATATATATATATATATATATATATATATAAATATATATATACATATATATATGTGTGTGTGCAAGTGCATGTGCCTGTGTGTGTGTATAACTGAATCACGAAAATATGGAACGTGTTGAATATATAATTAAAGGTAAAATCCCGCAAGAAAGGGAAACACTGGAGTGCTGCGAGGCCTTTCGACTGTCTGCTAAGTAAAGGACGACAGACAGTCGAAAGGCCTCGCGGCACTCCAGTGTTTCCCTTCCTTCGTGGATTTTACCTTCATATATATATATATATATATATATATATATATATATATATATATATATATATATATATATATGCACGCGTGTGTGTGTGTGGATATATGTATATTTGTGCTTGTGTATTTCCATATAACTTATGTTTCATTTCATAAAGGAGCATTGGTTCCAAAGTGCAACTTTGACTTCTATAGACACTTTTATTTGTTCCGATTGTTTCGTATAAAGCCTGCTACCTTCCTAGCTTCACTTATTCTGTGACTCATTTTCTATTTTGCTAGTATCATCTAATATATAGGCTCTCAACTTTATCTTACTGCTTCAGTCTCTTTGACTAGACTTTGTAGATTCTCTTCAATATACCTGTGTCATCTGGAAATGTCATTCATTCCACACTTCGTTCATAAGCCATGTTCTTATCTCATAATTTTGTGCCCACGTCTAATGTCTTCTCGCTTTACTTCATCCGTACTGATGTTACACTGCCATTGAAACTTAATACAGCCTTGTCTCAGCCCATTTTACACCTAACCATTAACTCTCCCTCTCACAAATTCTCAATACATGCCCCACTCTCATCATAAAGAAGTTTTTCTTCCTCTCTACTGTTCATCACCTTCTGTATCATATATCCACAACACCATCCACATTGCCTCTCTGTTGGTCCTGTCATAAGCCAATTTATGTTTGCGTATGCCACGTATGACTTCATGCTTCAGCTTCAATTTCTCACAAAACTGCTTCAAACCAAACCATCTTGTCTAAACCCGCACTATCATGCACACTCCTACTCATTCAATATCATTCCATGCACTTTCCCTGAGTACTGAGTAATATTATGTCCCTAAAGTTCATTCCTCCTCTTTCATACCGAACATTATACAAACGAACTGTTATTCATTTCGTTTATTCTCTGAGAGCCTTTTCCTCGTCAGGATATACCCAACACAAACTGGTCACAACTCAGTCATGCTGTCACCGATGTCTCACAGCATCTCACTTGTCACCCTGTCAACTCTTTGTACCTTTGCTCTTCAGCTTCTTAATTGTCCTCCTAACAACCCAATCAGTAACTTCCAAAAATCATTCTTAAACTTTCAGTAATCCCTTCAGACGGGGTTGTGTGTTTTCACCTGATCTCTTCAATTTATATAGTGAAATGATAATGAGAGATCTCAGAGATATGGAAGGAATTAAGGTTGAAAGAGTCAATATTAATAATATCAGATATGCTGATGATACAGCACTTGTTACAGACTCTCATGATAAACTTCAAGCTTTAGTCAGTACTTTACACCAGTCAAGCAGAGAAAGGGGTCTGTCAATAAATATTAAGAAAACAGAAGTTATGGTTATCTCCAAAGATGAAATCCCCCCAAGAACAGATATAAGAATTAATGCTGAAACAGTTAAACAAACCGATAGTTTTAATTATTTAGGATGCACTGTCACAAGTGATGGAAATTAGTCACCAACTCAAAAATATCGATGAATCTTAGGAGGAGATTTGTGAAATGTTTTGTTTGGTCTGTATTGTTGTATGGCTGTGAAACTTGGACCTTGAGGAAGGCAGACGAGGAGAGGTTACAGGCTGCAGAAATGTGGTTTTGGAGAAGGATGCTGAAAATATCATGGACAGAAAGGAAAACTAATGAGCAGGTATTAGAGAGAGTAGGCATTGAGAGAGAACTTTTGGCTTCAGTGAGAGGTAGACAAATGTGGTTTGTGGGTCACATAGTGAGAAGACAAGAACTAGAACATCTCTCTCTCACTGGTAAAATCAATGGAAGGAGGCCGAGAGGAAGACCTAGACAAACGTATATGGATGGATTGGTGAGAGTGACTGGAGGAAGAATGTCTGCAGCTCAGTTGCTGCAGAGAGCCAGAAATAGACAGGAGTGGCGAGCCATGATTGCCGACGTCCTTGGGGATATGGCACCTGGATGATGATGATGAATCCCTTCTTGTCACATCATTCATTTCTGCCTTAAGTCTCTCTTTCACATTCAACCAATCATTAAAATGCTCGCTTCATCGACCCGGGATTGTAATCTTCAAGCATTTCTTTTTCCATTAGCAACTTCTATTCTAAAAGCCTTGTGCTTACATATGTGAGGTAATTCTTAAACACACTTATGTAACTATACTTGAAGTGAAGTTATAAAGTTATTTTTTGTCTACTGTAAGTTGGAACTGTTGTAGAGGGATGCTTATGAAAATGCTGATGTCGGAGGCAATGGATTGGTGTGCAGAAAACGCTGATACTATGCAAATACCGAAACGATGACATAGTTAGTTACCAGAACAATAATATCATACTGTGCAGAAGTGTGCAGAATGTTCTGGAAACCGAAATTGATGACACAGGCATCTAAAGTCAGAGACAAGTGAACTCCAAGAATGCGAAATTTACGCCACCATCCCGCGGTAACCTGAATTCTTTTGCTAACTAATTATTTCAGTTTTCTGTAAAATAAAGCTATTATGCCGGCTTTGCCTGTCCATCTGCACTTTATCTGTCCGTACTATTTTTTGTCAGCCCTGAGATCTTAAAAACTACTGAGGCTAGAGGGCTGCAAATTGGTAAGTTGATCATCCACCCTCCAATCATCAGACATACCAAATTGCAGCCCTCTAGCCTCAATAGTTTTTATTTTCTTAAGGTTAAAGTTAGCCATAATCGTGCGTCTGGCAATGATATAGAACAGGCCACCACCGGGCCGTGATTAAAGTTTCATAAGCTGCGGCTCATACAGCATTATACCAAGACCATCGAAAGGCAGATCTATTTTCGGTGACCTTGATTTTACGCTGCACAGAAAACCCGATTGCGCTGAAGAAACTTCAGCGCATGTTTTTACTAGTTTAATGTTATATTTCATTTCTTCTAAAATGTTATGATTCTAAAGGAATAACGTTATTTTAGTAACAACAAGTATAGTCACCTGCTTGTCTGTGCTTTAGAGTGAAATCTGCAGTGTGTCTAATTGGCAAAACGTGACTCGCACATTTTGTGATATGATGAGATGAAAGTATATATATATATATATATATATATATATATATATATATATATATATATATATATATATATATATATATATATATATATATATATATACATATTATACACACACATATATACATATGTATATATATATATATATATATATATATATATATATATATATATATATATATATATATATATATATATGTATATATATATATATATATATATATATATATATATATATATATATATATATATATATATGTATATATATATATATATAATATATATATATATATATATATATATATATATATATATATATATATATATCACACTTACACACACAAATATATATATATATATATATATATATATATATATATATATCTATATATATATACTATATATATATATATATATATATATATATATATATATATATATATATATATATATATATATATATATATATATATCACACTTACACACACAAATATATATATATATATATATATATATATATATATATATATATATATATATATATATATATACTATATATATATATATATATATATATATATATATATATATATATATATAAGTATATGTGGGTGTGTGTAAAGGGATAAACTGCGTCCATTCACTAATTCTTTTGTTTTATCTCTGTAATAATAAAATCAGGTGGATCTTGCTTGTCCTCCTCCAGGTGACAGTAGGGGAGACATGAAAGAGCCCCTCTCCCCCCCTGCAAACCAGTTTGTCCGTCCCAGGTGGGGGCATGGTAGGTAGGGGAACGGGGGTGTAGGGGAGACATCCACCCTCATCCCCCAAACCTGTTTGTCCGCCCCCGGTGGGGGGAGGGTAGGTAGGAGATCGTAAAAGCAGGTGAAACAGCAGCGTGGGATTACAGTTTGTAGGGCGCGCCACCAAGCTCGTTTCTTATTATTTCCGCCTTATGAATGGAGGCTGGCTTATAAATGTCATTTGCAGCAGATATACCGATATTCACGTGCATTAAGTATATAGAGCAAATCAATGGAATCATGGTAAGGTAGTGCGAGAAAACATGAGGGTTGATTGCGCCATATTCAGTCTGTTCGTTGAAGAAAGATCTTACTGGAACACATTTCGTCAAAAGCATAAATGAAAATTATAATGCAAATAGAATACCTAATGGAATTTTGTATGGAATTTTGAGTCGGGAGGATTAGTTTTCCATTGGTTTTCTCCTCCGTCCACGTATCGCCGGTCTGAAAGTCCATCCGTATGTCTGTCTGTCTGTCAGCGCGTCTGTAACACTAACCTGCTTATAGCAACTCCTACACTGCCTGTCTGTCATTCTTACCTTGTTATCGGACTCCCAACTCGGATAAAGGGATTTTTTTCAAACTTGGTAAAAAGTGTAGACCATCATGCATAAGTGTGTATGACAGCATTCCTTCCGTCTGCCTGTTACACTGGCCTTGTCATTGCAACGACACAGTTTTAGGGATGTCAGTCACTCTTGGCACAGAGTAGATCATCGCGCTTGATAATTGAGCATAAAGGGAGATCGTCAGTCTATCTGCCCAAATGACCGTGTGTCTGTCTGTCGGCGTGTCTGTCACACACTCATCTCGCCACTGCATCTCCCCTTCCGCATATGAAGAGATTTCAGTCAAACTTGGTAGAAGACAAACCATAAAGCAGTGTTATGCAAGGTGGAAGATCGCCCGGTTGTCTGTCGAGGCGCCTGTTCTGCGTCGTCTCTGGCACATTTGCGCTTCCTTCGCTCGTTGTCTGATCAGTCTTGGGGCAAAATGAAACTGAGTCAATCTTTTCTTGTCGAGAGAAAATTGTCGGATTTATCTGCCTTGCCATAACTATAAAGGTGTCTTCAAGATTTCATTAGTCGGAGTGCTCTTAGAGAAAAGTAAGTTGAGGACGATAAGAAACATGTTTTGCTCTAGTAATACAATCAGTCGTGTAATCTTTGACCTTTTATAAACAGGGGTAATGCTTACCAGATATAATATAGCAAATACAGACACTTTCTATACATACATACATATATATATATATATATATATATATATATATATATATATATATATATATATATATATATATATATATATATATATATATATATATATATACATATATACATACATACATACATACATACATACATACATACATACATACATACGTAATTGTAATATCCACAATGCCCTCTTAACTTCTCGAATTCTTCACGCTTTTTTTGGATACGCTTAAGATCCAAGTGCAAGAAATATGAAGAAATTATGAAGTCTGGTAGTGGGAAACGAACCTGGGTTCCATAATCACAACTAGGTCACGTTGCCAACCTGACCAGGAGAAGGATAAAAGTCTATTGCACGAAGAATTCGATAAGTTAGGAGGGCATTGTGGCAATTGCAATTACACGCACACATATCTATATATATATATATATATATATATATATATATATATATATATATATATATATATATATATATATATATATATATATATATATATATATATATATATATGTATATATATATATATATATATATATATATATATATATATATATATGTAATTCTAATAGCCATAATGCCCTCTTAACTTCTCGAATTCTTTGCGTTTTTTTTGGGGGATATGCTTGTAACTACGAAGCCGTAACATCCAAAGGCAAGAAATTGAAGAGACATGTGATTGCCGGTCGCCGACAACGTGACCTCCTTGTGGTTATGGTGACGCGGGTTCGTGTCCCGCGACCGGCAATCACAAGTCTCTTCAATTTCTTGCCTTTGGATGTTACGGCTTCGTAGTTACAAGCATATCCAAAAAAAAAAAAAAAGCGCGAAGAATTCAAGAAGATAAGAGGGAACTGTGGCTATTAGAATTACATACGTGTCTGTAAAAGTGACCAGTAGATTTCATACATACATATATATATATATATATATATATATATATATATATATATATATATATATATATATATATATATATATATATATATATATATACATACATATATATATATATATATATATATATATATATATATATATATATATATATATATATATACATATATATATATATATATATATATATATATATATATATATATATATATATATATATATATGTATATATATATAGATATATATATATATATATATATATATATATATATATATATATATATATATATATATATATATATATTGTCATAAACTGGACTCTTGGCTGGTGAGAAATTGAAACAAAATTATAATGATGCTGCCACGAAACCAGGAAAGTCCAGCTTATGAGCAAAAGGAAAAGTTATTTGAGAACTTACCTTAGATTTTCCTGGATTTACTATTGAATGAGGAAGGTCGCCATATGGGAATTAGAATTCTTTTACAAATTTACAGGGATTTATTTACAGAGACTTAGCAAATAAACAATGAGACCACAAACAGCATGCTAACTAAGGGACAAATTCATAAGTAGGACACATGGAATAGTACTGCAATGATTGGCAACATGCAAGTTGATTAAAATTGGGGCCAATGTACACTACAATCAGTCCAATGAGAATAATAACATTTAGTCTTGCTCTGTTTACACGAAATGGTCTCAGATAAGGCAAATGATGGAACTCCAGGATGAGAGGATAATTCATGTGAACATTCGGGCCACAACGGAATTTGGTAATGACTGCGACCAGGAATTTTCAGGATTTTGGTGGCAGACGAGATATTGGAGCATGGATTGCGATCAGTCCGCGTGTCTTCCCTGAAAGAGATGTTCTGCGGTAGCCCTGCTCAAACTAAGAGAAATGGAATCTGCCTATAAAATATCACCCAATACATGTTCTTAAATACTAAACATGACGTAGCCCAGAAGATAATTATGAGAAAATCACGTCATCACAGTCTTGGAATCGTATTCGATTGGGCTTTTGAAACAAGGAACACGTGCTCGCCGTCACACAAAGGGGGAAGCTTGGGAAAAGGAAGGGATTAAACTTGAAGATAAATGAAAGAAATGGAAGGAATTTAGTGGAGAGAGACAGGGGTGACTGGCGCCAAATTCAATCTCGGCTTACCTATTTCAGACGAATATTTGAGCTCCGAAATACCACGTCTCGGGCGTACGATCGTGAAATTTGGCCGCCACCGAAGACAGACATACGATAAGGACAGTCGCTGGAAGGGGTCTGCTGGCTTGCTGCTTCGAGCGGGCGTCAGAACCATAGGCCCCAAACCTGAAAGCGAATTCTTTGCCAGTAAACAGGTCAAAGGAATAGCAGTCTTAAAGATAATGAGCCTAAGGTTTAAGGTGCTAGCTCCCCCCCAAGTGGTTTACGCCCTAACGTCTATTTCCTCCCTAAGCCTACTTTGAAAACATGACCCCAAAGGGAGGGAAATCTAGGTGTGTTCTGGTAGCAGGGGGGTTGAAAGAGGGAGACCCATTGTCTACCCTGCCTGGGCATTTCCTGTAGGCCATGGAGGCATGCGTTCTCTCTCCATATAAGTTAAAAACAACTGAGTTCCGCCATATTGGCGCCAGCTATAAGCTAACTGAAATGATATTTTTCCCTAGAAGTTAGCTAGATAACAGCTAAATAGGAGGGAGGAATGTAAATCCTTGACAATATTTATATATATATATATGTGTGTGTGTGTATATACTAACAGGACCTCATTGAAACTGGATGGCATCTTGCAGAGTTATTAACTCAAAAAAATTACAAGCTTTCCAGAACTAACAGTCCTCACAGTCCTCATTGTCAAGTAGCCTATCCATGGAATGACCGGACACGTAGTCCAGCTGTATTTATATCTGTGTGGAGGAAGTGGAATAAAGTCCTTGTTCCTGTTATTATCCTTCTTCTCCTGTGTGACCCCACCCCTGTGGCCTTGGCCTCTCTCTGCCAGCTGCTCCTTCCAGGTGGTTCCTTGTGTTTATACTTTTCTTGTCTATTATTGTAGAGTATATGATTTTTCCAGATAGGCTGCCCTCAAATCCGTTTCCAGTATTGCCTGCCATTACATTGTTAGTGCATGTAATGAAGGCATTCTCCACAGTTAGTCTGATCATTTTTTTTGTGTTCCTGTACAAAAAATTCATATTTTCCCAATCTATTTTATGGTCTTTTTCCCAACAGTGCTTGGCGACTGCCGACATCTGATTATAGTACTTTATAATTTCTTCATATTTCTTGCACTTGGATCTTAAGCCTTTGTAATGACAAGCGTATCCAAAAAAAGCGTGAAGAATTCGAGAAGTTAAGAGGGCATTGTGGCTATTACAATTACGTATGTGTTTCTTGCTTTGTTCTTGGCAAGATTTGCCGCTTTCGCCGAAGTAACGCTCATCACGGCCAAGACACACTGCCATATATACCCTCCTCTTACCTCTTCCCCCTCTACAGACTTTTTGTTTCTTACTGTTTTATTCCTAATGGTGTTTTGTAACTGCCTATCAGTTTGAAATTATCTAGCTTCCTGTTGATGGGTGTATCGTGTTGTTGTCTGGGACTATAATTATTTTCTTCCCTTTAAAATGTTCCTTTTCTATCCCTTCACTCTCACCAAAATAGTTTTTTCTTACCTTAATGTGTGCCCGCTCCTACCAGTACTTAGAGTATCCTACTAAGGGATTCAGAGACGATGAAACAGGGTTTTTCGGCAGTACCTTTTTTATCAAAGCATCAGATAAAGGTGAAAGTTGGCAAGTGTATATTTTGTAACCCTACCTAATTTTTTCAAGTATTACTTAGTACTTAAGGTCAATAGTTCTGGTACTTATCAGATTAAAAGTGTGTTTCCTATGCCAGAGCCATCAAAATCACAGGTAAGGGTTTTGAACACAATAATGACTTTAACCTATGACGTCATGAGGCTCCACCCACAGTGAAGAGAGTTTACATATGGGGAAACCGTCTCTTCACGGTGGCTCTGCCCACTTGCTGATGACATATTCACTAATAAATATTAGTACCCATCCTAGGTTTCAGCGATATCAATGATGGCGAGTATTCTCAATAATTTTATTATTATTATTGTTATTATCATATTTTGTGGAGGTTTCATCGCAACTTCCACAGCAGTTGTTGAGACTAAGTTGTTAGCTTGGAATTCTTCCATTTTCTTGATATTCGTATTGTTTCTACTTTACAAATAATTCAATGTACGAAAATCATCCACATAATGAACCAGTCTATAGTTCATTTGTTAGATCTACGTCTATTCAGGGCGGGAATACAAAAAGACCATCCGTTTTGTTTTACCTCAGGTTTCGACACTTTAGCCTTCTATTTGCAGCAAGTCAGGAGCGGTCACTAGAAGCAGAATTCAAATGAAAAGCAGTGATACCTCATTTCCCTCAATTGTTAGAGGTGTAAAGGTCAACGCCACTGTTTTATTTCAGTTAATGTAACCCATTACTATTTTTCTTTGTTTGTTTCTTTTTTTTTATTTATATCATACAGCACCCTAAACAGCGGTCGTATAGCCTACTCGCTGCAAATAAAAGGTAATGGTACGAATCAAGATTTTGAGGGCAAGCTATTATTTACCTACTTAGTATCAAACAAATGTAACACGATTTATGTTGATATGCATGGAAAGGAAATATATTGGAATCAGTCTGAGTGAGGAACATATTGTTATAATCATTGTGTTTTCATAAATATGTTTTAGATATACAAATAAAACATCTAACACTAGACATAATCTATTTACAACATGTCTTCATCGTCACTCTCGAGGAAGGGGTCGGGATTGTTTAACAACAGCTCCTGCCCACACTTCTGGGGTGGCCAAGTAACTATTACCCACTAAAGAAATAATTATCTATTCACGTTATAGTAAATCTTGCCACGGGTCTTCTCCTTGTATACAAAGTGGCAAGCTGTAGCACAAATGCAGTCTTGCAACCACGGGGACAATTCCATATCCTGCTGCCCATTATCGAATTTGTTGAAGCCTGGTCTGTAAGCATATCTATTCACCGCCTACCTGGTGGATGGGCGGAGCCTCATGACGTCCTACTACGTTTACGTAACGAATTGTTTTAGGATCCTTGTCTGTGATTTTCTTGGTTCCGGCATCGGCGACTTCATTTCACTCTATAAAATATATCAAAACTACTGAACTTACGTACTAAATAATATTTGCAAAAATTAGGTAGGGTTACAAAATATACACTTGCCAGCTTTCACCTTTATCCGATGCTTTGGTAAAAAGTTACTGCAGAAAAACCATGTTTCATTGGCTCTGAATCCCTTAGTGGTCTCCTAAAACTCCCTCAGGTATTCCAGCTCTTCATCCAAGGATTCGGGACTGCAAATCCTATAAGCCCTGATGGTCAACCCTGTCATTGCTCCCATTTTAATTTCTTTCTTATGAATGGAGAACATATGTATGTATGAATTGGTGTGTCTTCTTCCTGTGTACCTAAAATTTTAAACTTTCCCCTTTGCTCTTTTCCAATAGGTCCAAGAAAAGGATTTCTCCCTCCTTCTCTTCTTCTGTTGTGAACTTGATTTGTTCATTTAATTTATTTATGTTTTCTAGGAACCAGTGTAATTATTCCCTTTCTCCCTTATAAAAAATGAAGATGTCATCCATGTATCTTACCCATTTGATGATGTGTAAGTTCCCTTTATTTAATTTACCCACCTCTTCCGTTTCAAACCAATCCATAAAAATGTTAGCCGAAATCGGTGAAAGACTCGAACCCATAGCCACGCCATTTTTTGGGATGTAATTGTTTTTGCCCCATTTAAACACAGTGATGCTGTTCGCCACTGACAACAGTTTTATCAAAACATCATGATTTAAGTCACTTGTGTAAACTCCTTCCTCCATGTTCTTTTATGTTACCTCCATCGTCTTCTTGACTGGCACGTTGGTAAACAGGGAAAGTTGCATCTAAACTTGCAGATTTACAATCTTTTACATTAAATTTAGATAATTTATCTATAAGGTTCATGTTATGTTTTAGATGCCCTTTAGATACTAAACCCATCCATTTTCCCATCATGTTGGAAAGAATTAGAACACAGAGAAAAATCAGGGGAAAGCCCAGAGATCCCATATATTTCTGGTAGTCCAAAGATACAAGTGGAAGGGCGCCCGCTCAGACCGACCGTGGCATCGACAAGATCACTGCAGAGGAGGCTGGAGAAATTTCTTTCCAACATAATGGAAAAATGGGTGGGTTTAGTATCTAAAGGGCATCTAGAACATAACATGAACCTTATAGATGAATTACCTGGAAAACCGGAGGGAGAATTTTAGGAGCTTAGGATACCCTAAGTACTGGCGGGAGTGGGCACACATTAAGGCAATAAAAAACTATTTTGGTGAGAGTGAAGGGATAGAAAAGGAACGTTTTAAAGGGGAGAAATTAATTATAGTTCCAGACAACAACACGATACACCCATCAACAGGAAGCTAGATAATTTCAAACTGATAGGCAGTTACAAAAACACCATTAGGAATAAAACAGTAAGAAACAAAAAGTCTGTAGAGGGGGAAGAGGTAAGAGGAGGGTATATATGGCAGTGTGTCTTGGCCGTGATGAGCGTTACTTCGGCGAAAGCGGCAAATCTTGCCAAGAACAAAGCAAGAAACACATACGTAATTGTAATAGCCACAATGCCCTCTTAACTTCTCGAATTCTTCACGCTTTTTTTGGATACGCTTGTCATTACAAAGGCTTAAGATCCAAGTGCAAGAAATATGAAGAAATTATAAAGTACTATAATCAGACGTCGGCAGTCGCCAAGCACTGTTGGGAAAAAGACCATAAAATAGATTGGGAAAATATGAATTTTTGGTACAGGAACACAAACAAAACGGCCAGACTAATTGTAGAGAATGCCTTCATTACATGCTCTAACAATGTAATGGCAGGCAATACTGGAAACGGATTTGAAGACAGCCTATCTAGAAGAATCATATACTCTACAATAATAGAAAAGAAAAGTATAAACACAAGGAACCACCTGGAAGGAGCAGCTGGCAGAGAGAGGCCAAGGCCACGGGGTTGGGGTCACGCAGGGGAAGAAGGATAACAGCAGGAACAAGGACTTTATTCCACTTCCTCCACACAGATATAAATACAGCTGGACTATGTGCCCGGTCATTCCACGGATACCTGACAATGAGGACTGTTAGTTCTGGAAAGCTTGCTAATTTTTTGAATAAATAACTCCGCTAGATACCATCCAGTTTCAGTAAGGTCCTGTTAATTGCAATAATGCACAGAACAATTGTGTAAGTGATAAAGTTAATATATATATATATATATATATATATATATATATATATATATATATATATATATATATATATATATATATATATATATATCTACAGCTCTCTTCTTTCAATGCCTTAAGGGCTTAATGGCCGAAAGTGCCCCAGCGCTTGGCTTGAAAGCCTCAGTTTCATAGATCAGATTAAATCAGCGACAATCACAGTCCATGAACAAGAAAGTAACTTGAAGATGATGCTTTTCTGAAGAATAATAAGAAGTTGTGATGTGGTTTCCGACGATAGAACCAGAGGGCCAAGAAAGTCACTGTAATTACCCATGACGTAAAAAATCACTGTTCGATGTCACGATGTCGAAGCGGGCAAACGTGAACGATAGAAACCGAACAAATGAAAATCTGCATCACGAAACCCAAACAAGCAAAGACGTATGTAGCTGATGATTTATTTCCCTTGAGATATCCTGTTGTGTCACTGCTTCCTCAGCCTTGCTGTCGGGTATCGAGCCGCCCAGTTCAGTTTAGGGAGAATGTGCGTGTGACTGCCATTGATCCCGTCACGTAATGCCGTTGCTCAACCAATATTAATCCCGCATGCAGGTGTTTGCTCGTTTTGTTTTTATCCAAAATTCAGCCTTCATATTTATTTGTTATTTTTTTATTCGTCAGTATTAATTCTTTCGATTTTTTTAAAAATTAATCAATGATGTTTTAAGATTTTTAAAATGTCTTAAACTATTTTCTTGAAAATTAGTCATTGAATTTAGCATTAAAAGTCGAGTACTCTTGAAAACAATTGAAATATGTTGTATTATACGCATCATTGAGGTAAATACATGTATCTAAAGACGTTTCTAGTAAATGTATATGAGAAATTTATTGAAAGCAATGGATGTAATTCATACTGACGAACGCTGTTTTGCACTAGTGAGACTGACAGAAGTTGGATGTATTTAGAAAGAAACCTTAACGACAAAATAAGTTATGAGTCCAGAGGCGATATGTCCTGGTTAATCATACTTTGGAGGAACCAGACAAAATTCCTGTTTTGGTTTCAGTTCAGAAATTAATTGCGAAATGTAGATTCATCCGTTTTATTGCAGAGTGCAATAATATTTTAGGCATTTCATGAGTTTTCTTTCTATGTTTCCACGTATAATTAAGCCGCAACCACATTCGCTATATGGACAGATGCTTATTCAGAAAAGTCAGTAGATGTTGCATAATGGAGGAAATAGTGGAGTGTCCATTGTCATGCCAAATTTTAACTCATAAAATGGCCCCTTAAGGGGGTAGCGCCATCAGTGCACCTCAAGCCCTACACTGTTAGCATTACTTAAGGTTCTTTGCAGCCTCCCTTGCTGCACCCGTTTTACTGTACCTCTGTTCATATTATCTTTCTTCTATCTTATTTCCAACCCTCTCCTAATAATTTTTCATAGTGCAGCTGTGAGGTTTTCCTCCTGTTACACCTTTGTTTCACAAGTAATCTGACCTAAATTCCAATTCCATAAAATGAACTTACATCCTCTTACAATTTTAAAAGATTCGTCACCGAAGGAGCGTTCATAATAAAATATCAAATTCTTCCTCCAGTGGCTCCAGCAGTTCATCCACTGGAACCTGCCAGACCTGTTATGATCTCGGTAGGATCATGCAATGTTAAATTATCAAGGTGGTGGGTACGTGAAATGTGCCCAGTTGTCGGAAGCATATCTGAATTTCCTTGGAAAATTCTAAAGATTTTTTTGTGTGTAGATGAAGGAGGTTTGATCTACATTAGAATTCTAGACTTTGATGTCGAATATTCGTTTGCCGCAGTACCAGTGGATGAATTGGTCGAGTTTTCTCAGGAAGACCTTGATAACCATACTTTTACTGTGGACATTGTCTCTGTGATTAAACTTATAAAACTCTGCGTTAAATGGTGCAAGTTTATTTACAACGGCAAAGCTTATGAACAAAAATTTATTTTAGGAATGGGCAATCCCCGTCCTCTCGAGTAAACAAAATCTTCATGGACTTTTTTGAGAATAAATTCCTTCCAAGGATACTACCTGCTGGTATCCTGTGTGATACCATCACAGGATACTACCTCCTGGTATCCTGCATGATACCTTCCCGGGATACTACCTGCTGGTATCATTCAGGATTGCCAGCAGGTAGTATTCCAGGATGGTATTTATTCTCATGATGCTACCTTCTGGTATCCTATGTACTACTAGCAAGTAGTATCCTGGAAAGCTATTTATTTTCAAAAAAAGTCCATGTAGATTTTGTTTACTGGAAAGGACGGGGATTACCCATCGCTAAAATAAATTTTTGTTCATAAACTTCGCAATTGTAAATACACTTGCATCTTTTACCACAGAGTTAAGCACAGGGACAATGTCACAGTAAAAGTATGGTTATCAAGGTCTTTCTGGTACCGTGGCAAATAAAAATTTGATATCAAAGTTGATTAAATTAGAATTTTAATTACAATCAAACCTTAATCTACAGAAAAACGTCTTGAGGTTTTTCCAATGAACATCCAGATATGCTTCAAACAACGGGAGACATTTCACGTACCGACCACCTTCATAGTTTAACAACAGTGCATGATTCAATATTCACATGCCTGAACTGTGCGTTAGTTACCCGAATGATCTATTCTGCGCATGGCCTATAGATAAAGATGAAAAATGTTTTTTTAAGAACACTGAACACCTTTATAGCGTCTGTCAAGTTATAAGGGATGATAGGAATTTTATATTTAGTCTTAACAGGAAAATTAAGGATGTTAATTCTTACAGTCAATCTTATTCCCATCATCGTCCCTCAGGCAAATTGATGGTTTTTTCGCCCAAGGTTTTCCGAGCACTGCGGGTCAGTTTCCCTGGCCTCCATGAAACTGGGCTCGGGAAGATTCGTGGCACTGTTTCAGCTTGAAAATATTCTCATCAATTTTCACAAGACAACAAAAAGCCTTTTATTAAGTTGTATCTACTGATAATTTTAATTTGATCAATGTTCCACCTTTTTTCAAACAATATGTATCTACACGTGGAATTTTAAAACATTCGGAATCCATGTGATATTTAAGAATGGTACATCGAAAAATATAGTGATAAAAAATTCTCCTGCACAGATAAATGGATGTATTAATGCAATCATAGCAGTACAATATATCGGACAAAGCAGCAATGAACTTTCAGTGATTCTGAAACAATATAGTTACAATGTGAGAACAGCAGTTCCTTTCACCACATAAATGAATGTAATCATTCCATCAACTGGAGATGGAAATTTACCGCAAGGGTACAGTACAGCTATGCTCGTAAGTGATACGACATGATTGCATAGGTTTTCGTTCAAAATTCACGAACTGGCAACTAACATGCTCCATATTTATCTCTTATTTCAATGAGATAACACGATTATTTCAGACAGTGAGGCTATAATATGTTTCATAAGAGTGAAATCTATCATATATTTCAAAGCTGTAAGAAAATATCACGCGTAGACAAATTTCAGAAGAAACAGTTACGAAGCATTTTCAGAACTTTCGCTCACTCATCGCCGATGCGTTCGACAAAAATGTCATCATCAAACATCAGTTCAGTAGTTAAAATAATAATAAAAAAAAAAAAAAAACAGAAAAATTTGTCATAACATTAATATTGCTTGTAATGCAACCAAATATTTGAAATAGTCATATTTGAATGTTTTTACCCTCAACACCGAAAAAAAATGGAAATCAGTACATACGAAAGTATTACTGTAGCCAAA
This sequence comes from Macrobrachium rosenbergii, assembly GCF_040412425.1. Lineage (NCBI taxonomy): Eukaryota > Metazoa > Arthropoda > Malacostraca > Decapoda > Palaemonidae > Macrobrachium > Macrobrachium rosenbergii. The sequence continues at coordinate 21,698,961 of NC_089779.1, forward strand.
ACGCATCCACTGATATCAATGGTTGGGCGGAGCCTGTGTGACGCAACCATTAGAGTGGCGGCAACATGAACCACCTGAAACATAGGCTTGAAGTGAGTAACGACAATGAAATTACCTTGAAAACGTTAATTTTTTATTTGTTAGAGGAACATTTGGATTTTCATAAAGATAAAATTATATATATTTCTTAACCACTTCAAAAACTTTGGCTTACTAGCAAGTATTCGCCTATGCAGTTATTCTTTTGTTGAAATCAAGATTTTGTTCCAAGGCCTAGGTGTGTTATATTTCTTTACTTACTGTAAATACATTACACTTAGCATTCACATCTCTATGTTAACAATTTCTGGCCAGAAAGCACATGAAGTTATGTACATATTCTTGCACTTCAAGTTACCTTATGAATGAGTAAATTATACACCAAAAGCGAACAGAAGGACTTTTAAGAAAATAATATTTTAAGCCAGTTAAAGTTGTCACATGACTTACATTGAATTTTATATACACACCCTTTGATATTGTCAGGGGAGTTCTTGAAAAGTGCATGTTCCATTGTTTTATTGGTCTTAAATGCGACATTAACACCAAAATTCTTAAGAAGATGGGGGATATCATTCATATTATTATTATAAGGCAGTACAAGCAAATTTTTTGTGTTGCAAGGTTCTTTTTGGTTTTGATACATAGTCTTTTTTGCTGCTTTCAGTGCATTGTTTAATACATTGTTAGGATATCTAAATTTCTTGCCTGTATTCCTAATCTTATCTATTTCCTCAGCAATATATTCAGGGCTACATACATAGATGAAAACACCGATTTCTTAACGTTATTGCTTTGTCCGGAATAGAAATGCACATAGGAAGAAATATTAGTAGGTTTTCCATACACACTATATTTAAACCCATTACTATTTCTTCGTATGAGGACATCCAAAAAGGGTAAGCACCCATCATTTTCCATTTCCATAGTGAATCTAATTTGATGGTACTAATTGATTTAACTTGGCAAAAAAGTGATATATATCTTTGTTCCCTGGCCATACAAATATTATGTCGTCAACATACCTAAACCATATTACACTGCGTGGAATTATGTAAATCACTTTTTTGCCATGTTAAATCAATTAGTACCATCAATGAGATTCACTATGGAAATGGAAAATGATGGGTACTGACCCTTTTTGGATGTCCTCATCCGAAGAAATAGTAATGGGTTTAATTTAATACAGTGTGTATAGAAAACCTACTGATATTTCTGCCTATGTGGATTTCTATTCCAAACGAGTTTTCCAAACCCCGCCTCCCTGACACCTGGCAGGTGTGGATCTATGGTCGGTATGTTTATCAGTACTGTCCCCTGAGAATGTATTGTGATTTTTAGCCAAATGAGTTTTGAAGGCCACTCCCACCTTGACACCGGCCTGTGGGTGGATATGTAATCTCTAACGGTTGTGTACGCTCGTCAGTACTGTTTCTGTAGTATATATATTTGTGACTTCTATTACTCTGTATCAGTCCTTCGTCAATGGCTTGGAAATAAAGTCGAAACTGGTTAGGAGCTACACCCCATCCCTTAGTTTTCACATATGGTAATGTTGATATATATATATATATATATATATATATATATATATATATATATATATATATATATATATATATATATATATATATATATATATATATATATACATATATCACTAAGTTCACGTCGGAAGGTGAGTGAAAACCGGGACTTTGAACAAGTACTTTCGTAGTTTATTCTACATTTTCAAGTTAGGTTCAATAAGAGAGAGAAAGTGTCAACGATTGGCCCATCCTTACCGTACATGTGCGGATTAATCAAAACCCATAAAAGAGATTTTCCCATTCACCCCATTATCAGCTCAACCGGTTCTATTATTTATAAACTTTCTAAATATCTTGTTAAATTGCTATCACCTATTCTGGGTACTATTTCAAATTCCCATTTACAAAACTGTTGATTTCTGTACTAGACTTTCCCATATTGAATTATCCAGTACTGACAGATTAACCAGTTTTGAAGTGACATCTTTATTTACTAAAGTTCCTTTTGATGACTTACTTCAATATTTATCACAACATCTGGACTTGTATAATCTAGAATTACCTACCAATGTTACTATTAATTTGGTATCCCTTTGTATAAAAAATTGTAAATTCACTTTCAACAGTAATTTTTATGAACAAATATTTGTTATGGCTATGGGGAACCCTCTTTCGCCACTTTTGTTTAATATTTACATGGAATTCTTTGAGTCTAGACTTATTCCAAGGAATCTCTTCTCTAAGGTGTTTTGGGTTAGATATGTAGACGATTGTTTTTGCATTGTTAAAGAAAATGTAAATATTCCAGATTTCTTGCAAAGAATTAATAATCTTGTACCATCCATAAAATTCGCAATAGAATATGAAGAAAATAATTGTATACCATTTCCGGATGTCTTAGTTATTAGAAATGTCACCAAAGTATATAGGAAACCCACAAGTAATTTGTCATATATTCATTTTTACTCTAATCATGCTAAACAAACTAAGATGTCAACATTTTCCAGTATGTATCTTAGAGCTCTTAGAATTTATAGTCCTGAATTTTTGGAAGGGGAGTTTAAAATTATTGATAAAATAGGAGATTCATTATGTTACCCACCATATTTTTTAGAACTTTGTAAAAACAAGGCAAAAAAGTCATATTATAAACCAGCCATTGTTAACAACGAATTTAAGAATATTCTCTGTTTACCATTTTATCCTAATTTCATTCCTGCAGTGCCCATTTTAAAAACTATTCATATTAACTTTGTATTTAAATATAATAATATTTTGAGAAATAAACTAATTAAGAATAGCGCACCCAATTCAAACAATATTGTATACAGTATTCCTTGTAAAGAATGTAATAAGATTTATATTGGTCAAACATCAAAAGGACTAAAAGTAAGAAGCTCCCAACACAAATATGCCATTTCAAGAGGCTTATCAAATAATGGCATTGTGGATCATTGGCTTAAGACAGGCCATGGGATGAACTGGGATAAGTCAATGGTCATCTACAAGGTCAAAGACCATCGAAAAAGAAATCTGCTAGAGAGTGTTTTCATCGAAGCTACTTCCACCAGGAATGTTAATCTCCACCCTGGATTATCCCTTGATCCTTTGTCCCTGTCTTTTTTGTTTAAAGAACATGCTGCCCAGATTAACAAACTGTAACCCCGCCCCCACCTTCTGTTTTTGTATATAACACATCTCTGTCAACTTCTTCTGTATTCAGTGTGAACTTGAAAATGTAGAATAAACCACGAAAGTACTTGTTCAAAATCCCGGTTTTCACTCACCTTCCGACGTGGACTTAGTGATACTCCCAAGCACGCGTTCCTTCGTGCTGTATTGGATATAAAATATATATATATATATATATATATATATATATATATATATATATAGTCATAAGTGGGGGTCCTTGGGATAATAAATAGTGAACGCTTTATAGTATGGACTGCCTTATGGGCCAAGGGGGTGGGGGATCCCCGATTATGAACAAAAGGAATGCTAATGGGACTTACCTTGAGGTTTTCATTGATTAACCCGAGGAACGAAGGTCGCCAATTTGGAATTAGAACTCTCTTTACATTTAAGGGGTTTATGTACAGAAAACAGGGCAAATATGTTAGACCAAAATGTAGCAATTTACAGACAAGTAAGTCAAATATGATAGGCCATAAATGCAGTAATTTACAGACAAGCAAGGCAAATATGATGGGCCACAGATGCAACCAGTTACATTAAAGTAAGTAAATATGATGTGCCCAAAATGCAGCAATTTACAGACAAACTATAAAATGAAAGGGGTAAATCCCAGGATAATGGCAATTACTTTCTGCAAGCTGATTTCTGTGTTGGCAATGGATTCTTACAATCAGGCTACGACCAGGAATGTTTGCGAACTTCGGATGGCAGTTAGTAAGGGATATCTCGGCATAGATTTGGGAACTGGGCAGGGTTATGCAGTCTCCTGGAACAGAATTCAGGAGTTAGGACAAACACATGGGTACAAAAGAAATCTCCCACTAAATGACATCGTACAAAATGCACATTCTTAAATTCTGAACATTTCGTAGCTCAGATTATAAGTAGAGGAAATCACTTAATCACAGTCTTGTAATAGGAGTGGATTGGGCTTTTGAAACAAAGAACACGTGCTCGCCATCACACAAAGGGGGAAGCTTTGGAGAGGAAGGATTTAAGCTTGAAAATAAATGAGAGAAATGGAAGGAAGTTATCGAAGAGAAACAGAAGATGACTGGCACCAAATTCACTCTCGGCTTATCTATTTCAGACGAATATTTGAGCTCCAAAATGCCACGTCTCAGGCTTACGATCATGAAGTTTGATCCGCTACCTGAGACAGGAGATGTGGCCGGACTGGTGGCTGGACAGAGTCTCCTTAATTCTTTTCTGGAGCGGTGGCGTCGGGCGCCTGAACAACCGGCCTCCCCTGAAAGCGAATTCCTTGCCAGTAAAAAGATCAAAGGAATAGTGGTCTTAAGGATAATGAGCCTAAGTTTTAAGGTGCTAGCTTCCCCTTTGAGCGGCTTGCGTCCCTAATGCCTATAACCTTCCTTAGCCTACTTCGAAAACATTACCCCAAAGGGGGTGGAATTTAGGTGTGTACTTGTAGCAGGGGGTTTGAAAGAGAGGGATTTATTGTTTGGCATGCCTGGGTATTTCCTGCCAGACGAGAATGGAATGTGTTCTTGGTTCAAAATAAGTGGGACACCCTCCTTTGACCGCCATATTGGCTTGCCTAGCAGTTAACTGAGAAGCTTTATTTTATTAGAAATTCAAATAAATTGTGGTTGACTAGGAGGGAAGAATGTATATCTTGACAATATATATATATATATATATATATATATATATATATATATATATATATATATATATATATATATATATATATATATATATATATATATATATATATATATATATATATATATATATATATATATATATGTGTGTGTGTGTGTGTGTGTGTGTGTGTGTGTGTGTCGACGTGCGTGTATGGGCTACATATGTAAGTCTGTGTGTGTATGTGTACACGTGTTTTTGTGAGTGCGGAGTATTTTATAACGTGTCCTTTTCATCTCATTATCTCTTTGATCTTTTTCTAATCATCCCTGGTCCATTAAGGCTTAAGTGGGCCTGATTAAAATGCTACATCGTTTTACGTTCCAGGAGACAGAAAAACAAAAACAAAAACTGAGAAATAAAGATCATAACAGGGCAACAGAGTTCCAAAAGAATGACAGTTTTATGCTTCAGTTAAAAACACCGTAGCAAGATGAGGAGTCTTTTATGCCTCCATTTCCGACGAAAAACATCACATAATGAAAAGGCGACTGCAAAGTTGATGACGATATCATGCCGCGGAAGGTACACGTTTATCATTATGTAACAAAGATGAGACCTACTCATATCTCATATTTGTGTTGCTTAACATACATAAAGAAGTCGTGAGCAACATACAAATCTTTATCTTTCGAGCTTCATGAGTTCGAATATGCGTGTGGGTATATATTTGCATTTGGATGCTCGTATTTTTATGAGAAAGTTGACTTTTAGGAATAATATTATTTACATGCCCTTTAGCGTATTGTACAAAAGGACTCACATATTTAAAACAGTGATAAAATCTATCCGACCTGTTTTAGATCATTTGCCCTTCTTTTACTAGAACACTGTTCCCTGGTATGGATGTCTGCTTCTGCCAGAGAGTTATCCCTTGCAGATAGGGCGGTTTATGGTGGTAGCTTTCTGTTTCTTAATATAAGTCATTCTGACTTGGACCATCGACGGATGGTCTCTTGTTTGTCAGTTTTTCGTAAGTTGTATTTTAACAGAGATCTTTCACATTCTCAACTGATCCCTGATCCCCTTTTCTTGTCTAGAGCAACCAGATTTGCTGAACATCAACAACAATAGGTATGCAGTAAATATGCCTCGCTGTAGAACTTCTCAGTTCCAGAAGGCCTTTATTCCTCACACCGTTGGACTGTGGAACAGTCTCCCTGAGGATGTCGTGCAACTGGAATTTCTAAAGTTCCAGCGAAGATGCAATGCATTATTACCCTATTGCTATTCTCCTGGCATTTTAATACATTTTTATCTATTTATTAATTCATTAATTTATTTTTTTCTTTTTTAATAAGTGGGATCTCTTGTTTCTGTATTTCCCTTTACCTCCTCTAACTTCTTCGTAATGAACACCATAATATTCTTTGGAAGCTTGAATTTCAAGTCAATGGGCCCTGTGAGCGTCTTCCGTACGAATAGGTTTCATCTTCTGAATAATATAATAAAAAATAAAAGACATAACTTCCTTCATAGCAAAATAAAAATAATTCATGTTGATATTAGCAGTTGCTGTATACATCTTAAAAGAACACAAACAAAACATAGACGGAATCTTCCGTAAAATAAAATGTTTTCTGAAAGTAACGATTTAACATATTCTGCAAATTGTTAGGCGTAGAGAGTATTCATTTATGACACCACACATTATCCAAGAATGGCTTTCTGTGCAAAAGATGGGTGAAAATATGTTGTTTGCTTTATGGAATTTATGTGAAAGTAAGTATTTCTTAGACATGTTCAGAGAGAGAGAGCAAGAAAGAGACAGAGATTTACAAATATTTTAAAACAAAATATTCCATATTACTAATCTCATTTAGTGATTCATTTACAGTTTTGTTGCAGTCGTTCAACATTACCGTCAGATTTAGTGAATATCATTCGTTTGCCTTCTTCACACAATATTCTTTTCAGAATAAAAACGGACTTCCTTTTTTAAACAATTGTGCATTTCAAAAGTGGCCAATAAACTCTCAAAAAAGAAAGACAAGGTGTATAAGAATGATGATTCCAGCAATCGAAGAACTGGCATGAAAATATAAACTTTTTACCTTTACTCTAAAAGGGACCTTGTGGTCATAGTTAGGTCACTTTTTTTAACGGTACCTTTGTAAGGTATAACAATCATCCATATACATAAGAATGATGTTCCCTTTCTTGAGTATATTGTAAATCAACACTAAACTTTTTTGTAATATTGACTTCGTTCGTATAATCTAAATACAAACATTCAAACGTTATAATATATATATATATATATATATATATATATATATATATATATATATATATATACATACATACATACATATATATATATATATATATATATATATATATATATATATATATATACATACATATATATATACATATATATATATATATATATATATATATATATATATATATATATATATATATATATATATATATATATATATATATATATATATATATATATATATATATATATATATGAGAAGGCAATGACCGTTTAAATAAAACTCATCTTACCGACGGTTGGTGTTCGATTTTTCTCTATGAAAACCTTTTTCTAGTAATAAGTTCACAAAACTTGTAGTGTTCCTTACGAGGCATTATACATTCATAAATATCTTTGGGCTTTTTTCCCATAAACATTATTGACGGAAAATTCAATGATAATAGGACAGCAGAAAGGAAAAGGATTACATCTTCCCTATGGTTTCACAAATCATCATATTCCTGCCCCGTTGTATGTTTCTTTTGGCCTCTCTTGAGGGTATGTGAGGGAAGACAGTTGCTCACAATATTTTAAAATCTGTATCTTTATATTCACTGGAATATATCGTTAGTGAGCGTAAAGATTAGCTTGCCAGTCGAACTGGTGAGACCCTATGGTATTATGATATCTGAACCTGACAAAGTCTATATGCCTTATTTGCCTGGCATTTGGAAACTTTTTGACTAAATAGTTCTGCTGTGCACTAACCAATTTACCCGGCTGCTCTAGTTGCAGGATCCCGTGCCTTCAGTTCTCTGGTTTAATCTAACAACAAAAGCTAACAAAACCATTATTGTTTGTGAAGGAGAAGGGCTACTGCCTAAAATGTAAAGCTTTTCTGTCTCCCAGTTTGTTTTCCCTATATGGAATTTTTTGTTTATGCATGCATATATGTACATACATATATATATATATATATATATATATATATATATATATATATATATATATATATATATATATATATATATATATATATAATATATAAATACTGTACATATTATATATTATATATATATATATATATATATATATATATATATATATATATATATATATATATATATATATATATATATATATACTGTATATGTATATAATATATATAAGGGCAAATCCATTGGTGTTAGTCATTTCGACTTACTGTCCTTTACTTAGCAGACTGATAGAAATATAAAAATAAGTTTACAAAGAAAGCTCGTATAAATAACAGATGCGGATTATAAAGGAAAATATGTACCTGGAATCCAACACAGTTGAATAATTAGCAGAGCTACCAAAACAGGGGTATTTAAGAGGTTTTACAAAAGATTAGGTCCTACAACTCAGAAGCAGGGAAGTGTCTATTAAAAGATTATACAGGGAAAGAGACTGACTACCTGAAAATAACGGTAGAAAGAATAAGCTACAGTAGTTACATGTGTTATAAAAGTACAACTTAATATTTCTCCTTGTGGTACACAATAATAATTTTTGCAAAATGAACATTTTCGCAAAACAAAAAAAAATATATATATATATATTAAACTAATTAATACATATATATATATATATATATATATATACTGTATATATATATATATATATATATATATATATATATATATATATATATATATATATATATAAGGTAACTAATTAGTAATTAAGTAAGTGATTATATCATTAACGTCGTTCTTGAACATTTTACTAATACAGGGGTCCAAATAATACATGCCAGGGCTAAGGTTAAAATTACAAGTGGAAGTAAGCTATATGATAGCAGATTCTAAAAGATTTCTTGAAGAGAAATCTTTCGATCTGGCAATCGCTGAACTTTCAGGCCAATTTATCCTGTGAGAGTTTTCACTTAAATGAATGAATATTGCATTGGATGTTTGCCCAATTTTGACAGAATACTTATGCTGTTTAATTTGTACTTCTAAATCCTTACTGGATTGGCTGATATAAAAGGAAGGGCAGTCTAAGCATGGAATTTTATATATTATTATGGTGTTGCTTTCCATATGGCTATTTTATATTAACATTCTTTTTAGTGTGTTATTATAGGAAAAAACGAGGTTTACATTAAAAGATTCTAACAATGATTTTATGGTCAAAACCACTAAAATAAGACAAGCTAAGAATGTTCTTAGGGGGTTTCTTTCTCCATGTTACTTTCACTATAAAACTTTCTGAGGGCTTTATTAAAACAAATATCTAGTATATGTGAAGGATAACATACCTCTGTCCCTATTTTTCTTAAGTATTCTATTTCTTGATCCAAAAACTGGGGACTGACAATGTACAATGCTCGTAAAAACATAGAAGAAACAATTGACATTTTGATATTAAGGTGGTGGCCTGAATAAACATGGACATAAGTTAAGTTGTTGGTTGGTTTCCTATAAATACTGAATTTGCATTGAAATGGTTCTCTGCGTGTTAAAACATCTAAGAAAAGGAGGCAATTGTCTTTTTCTAATTCTAAAGTAAACTTAATGGATGGTACCTGGTTATTCTAATTAGAGAGTAAATCATTAACATCAGTACCAGCAGGCAAAACAGCTAAAATATCGTCAACTTATCTATACCACTTTAAAGGAGTATATATGATATTAGGTAAATATCGTTTTTCAAAGAATTCCATATACAAGTTTGAGAGGAGTGGGGATAAAGGCTTGCCCATTGCCATACTAAATATTTGTTGGTAGAATTCACCATTGAATATAAACTTACAATCACAAATGCACAACCTAGAGAGTGAAATAATATGACTTACGGGTAGAGGTAATCATGATGGATTAGTTCGCTACTAAGATACTCTAAAATAGAATCTATAGTGACTTTAGTAGAAAAAGAACAAACATCAAAACTAACAAATCTATCAGTGGGGCAAAAAGTTATTTTGTTTAATTTATCAACTAAATCTAGACTATTATATATGTGGGAATCGGAGATAGTTCCAAGTAAAGGGGACAAGAGCTTGATAATATATTTTGAAAAATTGTATGATATTGAGCCAACAGTACTGATAACAGGCCTCGTAGAATTATTTTCTTTGTGCGTTTTTACTAACCCGTTCAAGTAAGGTAACGATGGAAATTTTACTGACAAATGACCCATTAGTTTATTTTTTTTTTTTGTCTTTAAGGATTTTTCCACCGTCCTATTGAAATTTTATATGACTTGATCAAGGGATTTTTTTTGTTAGTTTTTTGTAAGTCGTATCATCATCCAGTAAGGCTCGCATACATGATATGTGTAGGGCATCTGTAGTTCTACGAAGTTTTCCGTGAATTTCTTGTCGCAGCGAGTCCTTTTAATCAGCCGGGATAGAATGAATGAATGAAATTCTGGCTTTTTCTAATTCCTTAGGTTTTTCTTTCTCCTCTTGCTTTGCGGCTGCTATGTGACATTTTAACATCATGGCACTAAATTCATTGAATGGGTGGTGGTCATATCTTCTTAAACGCGTGGTAGCAGTGATTTAGGGAGCACTTGTTCAGACAGGCACTTCTTCAGGAACTTTAGTTGAATTCTGGTCGAATGCGCAGCCGAAAGAGACTTGGAGAATGTAGTGACTACGGATCTGAAAAGAGGAAAGAGGATAGCGAAAGTAACTGAATCACGAATATATGGAACGAGATGAATATATTAATAAAGGCAAATTCCTTTATTTATATATTTCTATCAGCCTGCTAAGTAAAGGACAGTAAGTCGAAAGGCCTAACACCACTCTGTTGTTTCATTTACCTTCGTGGCATTTGCCTTTTTTTATATATTCATCACGTTCCATAGTTTCGTGATTCAGTTATAGGTATATAAGTTCCTCATTGGTCGGGTCGGCACCGTTCTCAGCTGGCCGGCGTTTGAGTCTCCGACCGGCCAATGAAGAATTAGAGGACTTTATTTCTGGTTGTAATGTGGTTCGGATTCCACAATAAGCTGTAGGTCCCGTTGCTAGGTAACCAGTTGGTTCTTAGCCACGTAAAATAAGTCTAATCCTTCGGGCAAGCCCTAGGAGAGCTGTTAATTAGCTCAGCGGTCATATATATATATATATATATATATATATATATATATATATATATATATATATATATATAGTATTTATGTACGTATATATGTATGTATTATACACACACACACACACACACACACATATATATATATATATATATATATATATATATATATATATATATATGTACATATATATATATATTTGTATATGTATATATATATATATATATATATATATATATATACATTTATATATATATATATATATATATATATATATATATATATATATATATATATATATATATATATATATATATATATATTTATTATTATAACAGGCGTCTCACAGTTGGTGCCGCCTCCCCTGCCCACCTAATTTACCCGTTTTGTTTATTGAGAACCGCATGGCCGATCGTATTATCAACATACTGATCTGGCCCTTTTTTTTTTTTTTACCTGGAAGAGATATTGAGATGACACAGATAACCGGGGCCAGGAGGATATTTTATGCCACTCCCTTATGAAGATTAGCCCAACTAATCTTTTTAAATGGACTTTCTAAAGGCAAGTTAAGCTGCCTGAATTGTCTTACCTCCACAGGAAACCCAGGGCAATAGAATCACTGCCCACCTGGCCAGTGACTCATGCTTGCACACGGCCCCTACCCCTGGCCGCGTGCCTTAAAAGGGAGAGAAGCAGTTAGCTAGGGAGTTAGTTGTGGAGCAGAAGACATGAAGTAAGAGTCTTTGAGAGACAGTCCTCCATGCGGGCAAGCGGTAACTTTGCTGAGAGATCACCCTTCATCCCTGTCCGACTCCAGACTGCAGTCATCCTCGAGGGCACCGCCATACGTGTGTTCATCCCTCGTCCTTCTTCGTCTGAGACCGCTTCCCCTAAGGTAAAGTGGAGTAAAGACTTTTCGGTCACGAAAGTTTACCCTTTAGAAAGCCTGGAGTACCAGCATTTCATTTCTGTCCTTGTGCCAGTTTATCCCATGCCATTTCCAATGTCCTGTGTTCGAGTGTAATGTGGTCATTTATTCCTCGAGTCTTTGGCACCCTCAGTGCAAACTCGAGACTTATTCTGTGTTAAATTGTTCTTTGCTGGCGTGCAATGTGTAAATCTCTCTTGCAGTGGACTCATCTTGGCCTGTGCTCTACCTTTAATCAAGACTCCCTTAGAAGGATCTTCAGGCGTTGCAAGCCCTGTATCAATTTACTTATCCATTTTCCCTTCAAATGCTTGCTTTTGTAAATATAATTCTTTAATTTAGCCCAAGTGTTTACGTAACATTTCCTCATGAAGTAGAGCCTTCAGCTCCTAAATTCTCCCCTTTTTCTTATTTTTTTTATGATTTCCCTTTACGCAAGTCAGAACTTCAAGGCCAATTAAATAAAGTTCCCGTTGCCGGCCTGTAAAATACCATAAACCCAGGGAAATACGTAAAAATGGCGACCTGGCCATAGATCTCGTTTGCAGTTGCCATTTCCCTCTATTGTTGCTTCATTGCATTTGCAACTTGCCAGATTAGCTATTAGCAAAGCTAAGCTGGGTGCGAGACAAATTACGAACCGGTTATCAAGAGCACAGACCAAGAGAGTTCCACGTAAGTAATGTGTTTATCTTAGCAAAATTTTTGTACAATCGTGACTGTTCCTAGGAATTAGAAATAGGGACGCATGTATTCACTGAGAGAAGAGAACTGCCGTATTAGATTCCTTAATGTATGCCTTTCAGGATAGGTAGTTAGGAAATAACCAGTGCTAACCATTCTTTGCTTCGAGGAATAGTGCGAAATTCCTCTGTGTTAAAATCTTTGCCATATTCTTTGCTTTGAGGAATAGTGCGAAATTCCTCCGTGATAAATTTTACTTCGCATTTCGGATTAGCGTTATTTAGGCATGAATAAATTCCCACATGGGATAAGACGAAATCAGCTTGCACTGCTGAAAATACTTCTCTCAGCTTAGTTAAAACTCGAACTAGGTGTTAGGAAAGCGAAATTTGAACTCCTCTGCAAAGGAAAATTACTAGGTTATTTTACTGTTATCCTCTCATCCCGGGAAATTCCCCGGAGTCCCAGACAGTCTATAAATAGATGGGTTCATTCACACAGAATCTAAAAATAACTCCGGTGATTGTCAGACGACCTTTCACCCCCGCCCATGCCCGCATGTGTAACCTTTTTTTCATTAATTTCTCAGCAAACATTTTTCTGTGGGTTTTTCCCGTTAGTAATTTCTAAGTCCTAAGGGACGAATCGTATTTCCAAGTCCTACGGGCAAACCAAATAAAATTCTACGTCGCAAGAGGCGAGAATTTCTCAACCAAAATTCCAAGTCCTAAGAGACTCCTAATAAAATTCTACGTCGCACGAGGCGAGAATTTCTCAACCAAAATTCCAAGTCCTAAGAAACTCCTAATAAAATTCTACATCGCATGAGGCGAGAATTTCTCAGCCAAATTCCAAGTCCTAAGAGACTCCTAATAAAATTCTACAGCGCACAAGAGAATTTCTCAACGAAAATTCCAAGTCCTAAGAGACTCCTAATAAAATTCTATGTCACACGAGGCGAGAATTTCTCAACCAAATTCCAAGTCCTAAGAGACTCCTAATAAAATTCTATGTCCCACGAGGCGAGAATTTCTCAACCAAATTCCAAGTCCTAAGAGACTCTTAACAAAAATTCTACGTCGCAAGAGGCAAGAATTTCTAATTCCTGAGGGAAACCCAAAATCAAGTCTTTTTGAAACATTATATTAGTGTATTTCACACACATCTAAGCCCTTACGGGACTGATCATTCTAGTTCATTAGAACAACTTAATTTCATGCTACAGCCGGCCAAGTCCGAGCGTGACATAAATTCCAGCTACGTCTTCCGAGACGCATATTAAAATTCGTTCGCCACGAACAACCATGTCTTACTCAGACATGTTGAATTTTAACAAAGTCTCCTCAGACTTACTGATCAACTGTCTTATTCAGACTGATCCATTCTCCTGCAGTCTGAATAATTGAGTGTTTCAGATTCCTGCAATTGAGTCTTTTCAGTTGAGTCTTCTCAGACATATTTGATTCGTTAGAGAGTCCAGTCCATATAACCATTATTTCAAGATGGCTAATGCCAAAGCCCAACAAAATGAGGACTTCAAATTCTACATGTCCGCTGGAAAGGACATGGGACTATCAGGGCAAGCTCTGAGAGACTGGGCTCAAGGTAGAGTGAACGATGCCAAGGCAGAGAGAGAAAGAGAAAGAATTGCCCAAGAGGCAGAGAGAGAGAAAGAAAGGGAGGAGAGAGAGAGAGAAAGAATCGCCCAAGAGGCAGAGAGAGAGAAAGAAAGGGAGGAGAGAGAGAGAGAGAAAGAATTGCCCGAGAGAGACGAGAAGACTTAGAATGTCAAGAAAGGGAGAAAGAACGGCAGGAGAGAGACAGAGAACGGGAAGATCGAGAGCGACAGTGTGCCCATGAGCTCCAGATGTTAGAACGACAGCACGCCACCCCGCCCTCCTGCGGCGGGAATGAGTCCCCTCAGCCAAGCTCACTCGTTCATGCCAAAATGGACAGAGTCCGAACCCGAAGTATGGCTTGAAAGGGCCGAACGAGTCCTGGAGTGCTGCAACCTCTCCCCCACGGAACTCTCCCTTGTTCTCACTAAATTCCTGGGCGGAAAGGCCCTCTTTGCCTACCACGGCCTTTCGGCAGAAGATAGGGGAAACTGGGAAGCCGTACGCCAAGCGGTTACGAAGGCATACGAGATTACCCCGTAGCGGTGGAGGAGACGTTGGAGAGAGCAGCCAAGAGAAGCAGGTCAGACTTGGTCCGATTGGGCGTACCATTCGGAGCGGGCGTTAGCAAAATGGCTCGATTCCAAAGGAGCCACGAGCGCCGCCGAGGTACTCGAAAAATTTAAGCCCCAGCAACCCTCACCGGGTGTTGCTGGATAGCAGACATGTGGGAGACTCACCACCCTCAGGAAGGATCCATGGGGCGGAAGATAAATCCCCCGCCACCCCTCGAAGGATCAAATTCCCACAAAAATGGGAACTCGGGCAAGCCCCTAACTTGCCATTATTGCAAGGAGACAGGGCATTCCTCTGACCAGTGCCAAAACAAGAAAACGGTGCCCCTCTCTCCCGGAAAAACCACCCAATAACTCGCCTGCGCCCTCCACAGGGGCAGCAAGGAAAGGCTTTAGCCAAACCTTCTGCATGGCGTGCAAGGTTTATGGCCATTCTCCCGCATGGGCAAAATGTCCTAACAATAATAAATCAAATACTCCCGCCGTCGCCTTGCCCGTCACACATTCCAAGTCATTGGGCCCTCCCGCTGAAGGCCCCATATATGTGGCCCCTCCATGAGGCAGCCACCCCGCACGCCGAGTCATGGCATTCGAGGACTTGGGCGCGCAAATCTCCCTCATCCGAAGGGACAGAGTTCCCTATGGAGCTATCTTCAATAGACGAAAACTCGTCACGATCGAGGGAGTAAATCAGTTTAAAATGATACTCCCTACGGTCCAACTGAGAGTCACAAGACCTCAACAATCAAAAATTTGCAATCTTGCAGTGGCAAGCCATCTCCCCAGAGGCTATGACATCATCCTCGGACAGGACTTTCAGTCCCCACAGAAATCACGACAATCTAGGGGTCC
Source organism: Macrobrachium rosenbergii (assembly GCF_040412425.1). Lineage (NCBI taxonomy): Eukaryota > Metazoa > Arthropoda > Malacostraca > Decapoda > Palaemonidae > Macrobrachium > Macrobrachium rosenbergii. Next base: position 21,714,827 of record NC_089779.1, read on the forward strand.
ACATTCCCCAACTCATTCCTTGGGCGCGAGTAATCCTCCCCCGCTTCTCCCTCAGTCAAGACTGGCGCCCCCTGGGTACCAGGAGGACGTGCAGTCCCTACCAGTGCCACCTGAGTACGATGTACAGTGGGCCCCTCTATCGGTTCCCGATCCAATTCCAGTGCCCGGCTCTGCCTCAGTGCCAGTGCCAGGGCCCCAATCAGATCTCCCTCCCGGAGATGCCAAATGCCTGCCGGTGCCACTTGCATGCACCGAGCAGTGCCAAGCTTCGTCCGTCCTGACCGACGAGCACAAGAAACCTCTGATAGTGCCTGACTCTGCCCTAGTGCCAGTGCCAGAGCACCACCCCGATATCCATGCAAGGGATCCAATGCAGGACCCCCTCTCTTATCCCGGCCTGGCACCGCTACCAGCGTCGGTAAGAAAGACGGTTCCTCTCAACCACAGCGGAAGCTCACCTGCAGGTGCGGCCTCGCAACCCGTGCCTGAGCTGGTCATTGATACCTGCGAGCCACTCACGCCACCCCCAACCGCCTCCTCTCTGCCTCAGTCCGTCGCCAACGCTATAGCAAGTCAGGATTCTGCCATATCTCACTTGGCCGATGAACTACAAGAGCTGCGACGGGTCATGGTAGAACCAGCACGGAGAACTCCTGCGTCAGCTGTCACAGCAGCAGGCACAGGTGGCGCTCCATGCCGCCCTCCGGTCTCGGGCCCTCTGCTTCCCCAGCCGAGGACGACTGTCCCAGTAGGAAAGGTTCGAGGCGAAATTACCACGGGTGTGGGAATTTCCAGGTAGTTTACGGAGAGCTCTAGAGCTCTCCTGGCACCCGTGCCACCATTTCATCTTTCGAAGGTCTTGGCACCTCTAATCCAGAAGGGGATGTCAGGCCCTCAGCGATCTTCTTCCGTTCCTCAGGAACTTCTATCCCTTATCATCCTCTATTAATCTTTTTCTTAAATTATCCCCACAAGAGACAATTAAATACGGGATACCATTCCCCTCAAAATGTATAAATCATTGAGAATAACAGAGTGAGAAGTGGCACGCCCTTGCGCCCCTACCTTGGCACCCGGGCGTGCATGTCAGCTCTTCCTGAAGGATTCGCGTCCTTCGGGGTTCCCTTTTCTCACCCTGGGGCTGAAGTGATAGTCTGGGCCGTAATTTACAGGCAAGGGACGATAAATTCCCGCATAACACAATAAAACCCTCACTCTTTTTCCCTTAGCTCTTCTGCCAATATCATTTACTCTTTTAGTTATTTATTTATCTTTCTTTTTAATGAATCGCGAGTCATAGACTCTTGCCCTTGTGATTTTAAATGCCCCTTTCGTAAGCTCCGAGAGACGTGTCCCGCCCTTCATATGCGGTCATGTTTTCATTCGTAACATCCAGTTAATTTTTCCTTTTGTTATTATTATTATTTTTTTCCTTTTTCCCCTTCCCTTCCTTCTAAGATCACTGTTTTGTTCCAAACCCCGCGTCTTTTGTCTGCTCACCCCGTCATAACATTGAGTATTTATTTATAGCTTGTACCTGAGTGTGGTCAGTGGACGCATAAAAGTAACGCAGTTTAAGGTGAGCGAATTAAAACTCGCAAATACTCTCGCTCGCCATCAACTGTCGAAGTTGGCGATGCATTGAACTATTAGTTAAGCAACTACCAATGCGAATATGTATTGTCATTACGTTATCACATAAAGGGGATGTCATCTACAAAAATAAACGCTGTTTTATCATTTACACAGCCTCTTCAGGGCAGACTGTACTAACCGCATGCCTTGTTGATTTAGAATTAAGGAACTTATATGTAAATTAATTCTTAAATTTTGTCTCCTGCCTTAAAATTATCTTGTCCTCGTAATCTTAAAGTAACGTATACCGTAAACTTGAAGAAATTAATGGGCCATGTTAAAGTATTTTAGTATTAATGTGATGGAAGTACTTTCCATTTTGTGTGGTGATAGAGTAAAGTAAAAGTTTTTCCATTTCTTGTTGGGAGAAGAATACAGTACATCAGATGTGCAGACTTCTGGTATATCAACATACTAGTCCGAATGAAAGCTCGTATGTTTTCTTCCGTGGGAAGCTATTATAATAACCGAGACGTCCCCCACCTAATTTACCCCTTTTGTTTATTGAGAACCGCATGGCCGATCGTATTATCAACATTCCGATCTGTTCCTTTTTTTTTTTTTACCTGGAACAGATATTGAGATGACACAGATAACAGGGCCAGGAGGATATTTTATGCCACTCCCTTAAGAAGATTAGCCCAACTAATCTTCTTAAATGGACTTTCTAAAGGCAAGTTAAGCTGCCTGAATTGTCTTACCTCCGCAGGAAACCCAGGGCAACGGAATCGCTGCCCACCTGGCCAGTGACTCATGCTTGCACACGGCCCCTACCCCTGGCCACGTGCCTTAAAAGGGAGAGAAGCAGTTAGCTAGGGAGTTAGTTGTGGAGCAGAAGACATGAAGTAAGAGTCTTTGAGAGACAGTCCTCCATGCGGACAAGCGGTAACTTTGCTGAGAGATCACCCTTCATCCCTGTCCGACTCCAGACTGCAGTCATCCTCGAGGGCACCGCCATACGTGTGTTCATCCCTCGTCCTTCTTCGTCTGAGACCGCTTCCCCTAAGGTAAAGTGGAGTAAAGACTTTTCGGTCACGAAAGTTTACCCTTTAGAAAGCCTGGAGTACCAGCATTTCATTTCTGTCCTTGTGCCAGTTTATCCCGTGCCATTTCCAATGTCTTGTGTTCGAGTGTAAAGTGGTCATTCATTCCTCGAGTCTTTGGCACCCTCAGCGCAAACTCGAGACTTATTCTGTGTTAAATTGTTCCTTTACTGGCGTGTAATGTGTAAATCTCTCTTGCAGAGGGACCCATTCGCAGTGGACTCATCTTGGCCTGTGCCCTACCTTTAATCAAGACTCCCTTAGAAGGATCTTCAGGCGTTGCAAGCCCTGTATCAATTTACTTATCCATTTTCCCTT
>NC_089779.1:21720322-21747822 GCF_040412425.1 Macrobrachium rosenbergii
TCTTGACGAGTAAATAAGTATTCGGCATTAACTTATACCTCTCTTGGTGGCTCAATGGTTTGACCGTCGAATGAAGGTGTTGGAAGATACTGTGTTCAGGGATCGAAACCGGGCGGTACCGATCCATTTATCACTTTAAAAATTCCCCTTCGGTGATAATTCCCCATCGGGGATATTCCAGAAGTAGCGTGAATTGGATATTAAGCGACATTTGTAGCCTCATGATTGTATATAAATCACGGTGTGAAAAAAAAATTTCATATACATATACTGTATATACACACACACACATTCCCGAGGTAGCGTGAATTTGATATTAAGCGACATTTGCAGCTTCATGATTGTATATAAATCACGGTGTGATAAAAAAATTTCATATATATATATATATATATATATATATATATATATATATATATATATATGTATATTTATTTATTTATTTATTTATACATGATCTAGTCACCTTCAACTGACTTTGTGTCTCTAGGAATAAATGAACAATATGCGTTTTGGTGGAGCCATGACCAACTTCTCGGCCTAAATTGCATCACTGTCACGGAAAAGGATTAATCTTTTTCTCGGCACGCTGTGCCAGTATCGACCTTGTCCCTCCCTAACCGTCAGGTACTGCTCGAGCGTCGTTGTTTCTTGGAATCTGTCGTGAAAGGTCTTATTAAGCTTTGGCAAAAGGCTAGAAGGTTTGAACTGCTTGTTAGAAGAATACCAAGAGAAATAGATACAAAATCTTTCCAGAATCTCTTAATCGTTCACGCTCGATCGATCGATCGATCTAGGGAAAGAAAAAGATGAAAAATCATTATGTTTATTGTTTTTAGATGTAGGTATTTGACGGTTGAAACTCAGGGTATATCTAAGAAATCTGTAAAGCAAAAACTAAACTTCAACATTTTACCTCATTAAATAATTATGCGGTAGACAATGGAGCTTGTTTTTGTTTAAACTGGAAAACTGTAATTAATGCTCATCATATGGTCATTTTTTAAAATCATGTAACTTTAAAAATAGTTATTGTCCCTCAGAATTTCTTTTTACCTTAATCAAAAACTACGATGTGTCTAAGGAAGAATAATGTATCAGCTCCTTTTTTTAAATGATGACAAGAGCCTAAAGTTGTTCAAAATAAATCAAATAAATTTTCTAATCTCGTATTATTTTCCTTTATGTTCCGTTCGCAGCAATTTATGTTTGAAATCAGTTGTTTTATTTCTCACTACTAATAAAATTTTAATCATCATAGTTTTGGAAATCTAGGAATTGTAACTTGAACTCTGACGGTGAGTAGTAGGCTACAGTAAAAAATAACATGTAATTTTTTTTTATTGCTTAGTAGGTTTCAACAAAGTCAGAGAAAAAAAGTAAGAAAATGTGTTATATTATTCTGTAGAGCGCATCTTTTACTCACCTTTTTAGCGTTTTTTTTCTTATTTTCCGAATCATATCTGAAAATTTAAAACAATTGACATTCTAACTTAGTAAAAAGTGACGTTTTTCTCGTTATCATAAACAAAAGTCAGGATTTTCTTCTTTACCATATATCCATTTCATGCCCCGTTAACTGAAAAATCTCCCCCTTTCAGAGAAACTTTCCGTCAGAATTTCTATTGCCTGCTTGTAACGCTAACATCTAACTGTTAGTTCGAGAAGATACCCTTGCTTCAAAGTTAGCAAATACTTGTTTTAAAGTTAATCCTTAAGTTATACATATGTTCATATGTGTATATATGCATATATGCATATATATATATATATATATATATATATATATATATATATATATATATATATATATATATATATATATATATATATATATATATATATATATATATATATATATATTCTTAAAAAACTGGGGTCCTTGGAGGAGGGAAGGGGGTTACTTTAATTTTGATACTGCCATTTGGGCCAAGGGAGAACACCAGTCTGTAAACAAAATGCAGGGGGGAGGTTTTTTCACTTACCTTATTTTACCCAATTAGATCAAATACTGTAAGGTCGCCATGGGAAATGAGGGAGTAATTTACGTTACCATGAATTTATTTAAAAATAAAGCAATGAAATGACGCTGGGAATTGAAGAGCCAGCAAACAACAAAAGTAAGAGCGATGCAAGAATCAAATTCACAAGGACGTCAATAGCACGTCGTTAACTGGCCATCGTAATAAGGTGTGAATTAACCTGCTGAGGGGGCTTTCTTGCAACGGGCCACTAACTAGACTTTCTTGGATTTTCTATACGGCAGTGTTCCTGGGGACTTAATTTACAAGGCTTGGTTGACTGAGGCACGAACCAGGATTCCTGGAATAAAGAGCCAGGCTTAGTAATCGCATGCACTGGAAAGTTATCACATGAAACCTATGCACTAGGGAGAATTTAATCACTTGAGTGCTTAATTTAAGTAGCCCTTATTTAACACTATGGAGGAAGTAGTCTACTTCTGGTCACTGAAACTTGTATTGGCACTGGGGAGAGAGAGAGCATGGGCTGTGTTGTCAACCTCAAAACAAGGGGGAGCTTGAAGGAGAATGTAAAAATTGAAAAATAGGAATTGGGGAGAAATTTACTAGGAGAGAAAGAACTGAACTGGCAACAGACCGCTACTCAGACATACCTGGTGCTGTTGCATGACCTCTTTGCAAGACAAACTGGGTCGCTGGCACTTTGTCTACCACCACACAAAGGAAAGACAGGAGAAGGTTTTGTACGTCCTCTCGTGCCAGGGTTTTGAGCACGTCTCTCCTGTGTCTCGCCTCTCCTCTTGGTTCGAAAATCATCTTCGAGTGCGTTCGTTCGTGAGCAAGCAGGGCACATCTGAAAGCAAGTCTTAAGCCAGTAAAAGGGTCACAGGGAAAGAGGCCTTATAACTAAGTCCCTAAGGCTCAAAGTAGTAGCACCCCCTTGGAAAGGCTTTCGTGTTTTAGGCTTAACGGACTTCCTAGTCTCTCTTCCACCCTAACGAAGGAAATGCATTGACTGATCACGTGATTGAGGGGGTGAGGGGGAGAAAGCTAAGGTGAGTCATTGTCCTGCCTGAATTCAAAATAGGGCGCTACCCTTCTTTGCCGCCAGTAAATCCTAGCCTACCAGTTAACTGAGAAGCTCTTTTATTTAAAAAATCGATATGTTATCTGGTTGGCTAAGAGGAGGAATGAAAATACGTGAATATATATATATATATATATATATATATATATATATATATATATATATATATATATATATATATATATAATAATCAAACTACCAATGTCGCTTAATATCAAATTCATGCTGCCTCGGGAATATCCCCGATGGGAAATTACCACTGAAGGAGAATTTATAAGTGATAAATGGACAGGTACTGCCGAGTCTCGATCCCACGACACAGATACTTATCCAGCGACTCCAGTCGACGTTCTACCCACTGAGCTATCAAGCAAGGTATAAGTTAATGCTGAGTCTGGTGTACTTTATTTACCCGTCGAGAGCGGGGATATTGTACTTAGCTTTGGCATTAACCCACCTCCACCATGATAGTTCTTTGGCACGTTTGGAACACACTGCTCTTTTTATAAAGTTTTTTATCACACCGTGATTTATATACAATCATGAAGCTACAAATGTCGTTTAATATCAAATTCACGCTGCCTCAAGAATATCCTCGATGGGGGAATTATCACCGAAGGGGAATTTATAAGTGATAAATGGACAGGTACTACCGAGTCTCGATCCCATGACACAGATATTTATCCAGCAACTCCAGTCAACGTTCTACCCACTGAGCTATCAAGCAAGGTATAAGATAATGCCAAGTCTGGTGTACTTTATTTACCCATTGAGAGCGGGGATATTGTACTTAGCTTCGGCATTAACCCACCTCCACCATGATAGTTCTTTGGTACGTTTGGAACACGCAGCTCTTTTTATGAAATTTTTTTTATCACGCCGTGGGATCGAGACTCGGCAATACCCGTCCATTTATCAATTATAAATTCCCCTTCTGTGATAATTCCCCATCGGGGATATTCCTGAGGCAGCGCGAATTTGATAATAAGTGACATTTGTAGCTTCATAATTTTATATAAATCACAGTGTGATAAAAAATTTAATCAAAAGAGATGCGTGTTCCAAACGTACCAAAGAATTACCATGGTGGAGGTGGGTTAATGCCGAAGCTAAGTACAATTTCCCCGCTCTCGACGGGTAAATAAAGTACAGCAGACTCGGCATTAACTTACACCTCTCTTGATAGCTCAGTGGGTAGAACATCGACTGGAGTCGCTTGATAAGTATCTGTGCCATGGGATCGAGACTCGGCAGTACCCGTCCATTTATCACTTATAAATTCTCCTTCGGTGATAATTCCCCATCGGGGATATTCCCGAGGCAGCATGACTTTGATACTAAGTGACATTTGTAGCTTCATGATTGTGTGTAAATCACGGTGTGATAAAAAATTTCATAAAAAGAGCTGCTGTTCCAAACATACCAAAGAACTATCATGGTGGAAGTGGGTTAATGCCGAAGCTAAGTGCAATTTTCCTGCTCTTGACGGGTAAATAAAGTACACCAGACTTGGCATTAACTTATACCTCTCTTGATAGCTCAGTGGGTAGTATGTCGACTGGAGTTGCTAGATAAGTATCTGTGTCGTGGGATCGAGACTCGGCAGCACCCGCCCATTTATCACTTATAAATTCCCCTTCTGTGATAATTCCCCGTAGGGGATATTCCTGAGGCAGCGTGAATTTGATATTAAGCGACATTTGTAGCTTCATGATTGTATATAAATCATGGTGTGATAAAAAATTTCATAAAAAGTGCTGCGTGTTCCAAACATACCAAAGAGCTATCATGGTGGTGTTGGGTTAATGCCGAAGCTAAGTACAATTTCCCTGCTCTCCATGGGTAAATAAAGTACACCAGACTCGCATTGACTTATACCTCTCTTGATAGCTCAGTGGGGAGAACGTCGACTGGAGTCGCTGGATAAGTACCTGTGTCGTGGGATCGAGACTCGGCAGTACCTGTCCATTTATCACTTATAAATTCTCCTTCAGTGATAATTTCCCATCGGGGATATTCCCGAGGCAGCGTGAATTTGATATTAAGCAACATTTGTAGCTTCATGATTGTATATAAATCACAGTGTGATAAAAATTTCATATATATATATATATATATATATATATATATATATATATATATATATATATATATATATACATATGTATATATGTGTGTGTGTCAAAGGTGGTATATGAAGAGTGAGTCAATCTTCTCCATTTTCTTGATTTATCATAAAAGTGCAAAATGGGGGTGCTTGTTCAGGCAGCATCTCCCCATGAACCCTCCCGCCCATCTCTCACTCACGCTATTCCTCACAAACTCTATGCACGCTGGTAATTTCTTCTTCTTCTTTCTCTGCATCTTTTCCCAATTCTATGTGGGGTCGATGTTTCTGACAGCTTTCCTCCACCTGGGTCAGTCAAACGCATCGTCCTCTGACAACTGATTGTCTCTCAGATCTTCTCTAACTACATCCATCCACCTTTGCTTTGGTCTTCCCACCAGGCACCTCCACCTGCATTACTCTCCTCCCTACATATGTCTCATCCCTTTTCATCACATGGCCATACCACTGCAGTCTTCTTTCCTGGGCCTTCTTTGATAGTTCTACGACTTTAGTAGTTCCTCTTATTCTTTTGTATTTCATCCTGTCCATTTTTGTTACTCCATACATCCACCTGAGCATTTTCATCACTACCGCATCCAATTTCTTCTCTTTCACTCTCTTTACCGGCCATGTTTCTGCTCCATACATCAAAGCTGGCCTCACTACTGTCTTATACACTCTTCCTTCAACCTTTATATTGATTCTGTGGTCACTCAAGACACCTGACATCTTTCCTCAATTTTTCCATCCAGCCTGCACTCTCTTTGTTATTTCCACACCTAAATTTCCATCACCAGCTACTGCTGAACCAAGATACTTGAATTTTTCTACCCTGTTCAACCTTGTACCTTCCATACTAACTTCGAAGTCTTGATCCTCATTAAAACTTAGGTATTCAGCCTTCTTTCTAGTGATCTTTGAACCTCTGTCTTCCAGTACTTTCCCCCATTGCTCTAGTTTTGACTCCACTACCACTCTGTTGGTGCTGCATAACATGATGTCATCAGCAAACAACATGCACCAGGGGGATTGATCTCTTGTTCCTCGAGATAGCACATCCATTATCAAGTCAAAAAGATATGGACTTAAAGCAGATTCCTGATGTAAACCAACTTGCACTGGTATCCATTCAGTTAACCCAACACTGCTTCTAGCAAGCGTTTTTGCTCCTTCATACATATCTTGGACCAACCTCACATACTTCTCCAGTGTTCCCTTTACTCACATGCACCTCCAGACCTCTTGGTGTGGTACTCTATCGTATGCCTTTTCCAGATCCATGAATACTATGTGCAGTCCTTTCTGCTTTTCCAGGTGTTTTTCCATCATCTGTTGGAGGGCAAACACTGCATCTGTCGTTCCTCTTCCTGGCATGAAACCAAAATGTTCTTCACCTACAGATGTTTCTTCTCTAATTCTTTGATCCATTATTCTTTCCCAGATTTTCATGGTGTGAGACATTAACTTTATTCCTCTGTAGTTTGCACAATCCTGGGTGTCACCCTTCTCTTTATAGATAGGAACAACATTCTTTTGTTATCTTTTCCTGACTGTATATTTTCTTTGCTAGGTCCCACAGCATGTCTATTCCTTCTTCTCCCAGGCTCTTCCACACCTCTGCAGGAATTCCATCTGGTCCTATTGCTTTACCATTTTTCATCTTCTTTAGTGCCTTCTTTACTTCCTTCCTGCTAACAGTAGCCTATATGTCATACTAAGGTTCTGGAAACCATTTTCAAAGAATTTTCTAGGATTTTTTTCATTATCAGGTGTTCATAATATTCCTTCCACCTCTTCTTTATCTGATCCTCGTTGCATAAAACCACTCTATTCCCATCCTTAACCTGTTTTATATGGGAATAGTCTTTGGTGTTCTTGTCCCTCGCCTCTGCAATTCTGTGAATTTTTCTCTCCCTCTCAGGTGTTTCCAGCTCTTTGTACATGTCATCTAATGCTCGTGCCTTTTCTTGTGCAACTGCCTTCTTTACTTGTTTATTATGTGTTTGGTACCTCTCCTTATCCACTTGCTGTCCATATTTTTCCCAGATCTTTTTTGCATCTTTTTGGGCTTTCACCACCTCTTTCACTTCATCATTCCACCACCAGGTTTCCTTATCGTCAGGAGGTTTCTTTCCAGATGTCTTTCCCAACACCTCTCCACCCACTCTCTTTATTGCCATACTGTTATGATTCCACCATTCTTGCACTCCCTCTAGCAATCTAACTTCCCTCAATACTCTCTCCTTAAATTCCTGCCTCGCTTCCTCCTCTTGTGTTAGCTTCCACCACTTGATTGTTGATGAGACACGTGCAGGCCTACCTTTTACTGTGTTCTTTATTTCCAAGTCCATTACCACCACCTTGTGCTGTGCTGCCACACACTCTCCATTTAAAATTTTACAATTTCTCATCTCTCTCAGATGTGATCTTCTGCACATGAGGAAGTCAATTTGACTCTCTCTCTTGCCCCACTCTTGTATGTGATGTACTGATTTTCTTTTTTTTTTAAATTAGGTGTTGACAATAGCCAAATCAAATGACACTGCACAGTCCACAACTCTCTCTCCCTCGCCATTTCTCTCTCCAACTCCCCAGCCACCATGCACCCTGTCTGGTCCTTCCTACGCACACTGGTAACCAATTATGGTTTTTCACAATTGTCACAAAAAAAATCAATTTAACAATATAGTTTATACTAAAGATGATACAGACGTCACTGGTACATGATTAAAAAATAGACAGTAAATGAGAATCTCAGTATTTTTCAAAATATATAATTACGGTAAGAGGCAACATATTTTACATATGTGTTCTCATATATTCTTATCACATCACGAAGACGTTGTGTGTAACACACTCCAGAAAGGACAGCGTCCTGAGATTCCTTCAGGACTTAGTAACCATGCGAGTAATCGTGACGTTGTCAAATACTAGAGGTCTTGGACCAAAAGGGGACTGACTACCTTTCACTACCTTTGTAGAACAACACCCTCTTGTCATCAAAATGAACACACCTTTGTATGACAAAGCTTATCATGCTATTCAGCCATTTAATTGTAAGCATACCCTTCATATTCTACTTAGAAAAAGTCATTGTAACAGTTATGCCACTATCAATATACTTATTACACACACGAGCGCGCGCATATATGTGCATGTGTGTTGGTGTGTATACGTATGTATGTATGTATGTATGTATGTATAAGTTATGTAACTAAAATAGGTTTCTCAAAGATAAGGAGCTTAATGTCTTAGCAGATATATTAGTAAAGGCAAATATATTTATAAACCTCCCAGTTAGCTTTCCTTCATCAAGAGTCATTGGAAAATCGTTACAAATTTAGAGATTTCATAAGCTTCCGAATCATTCATTACGTTGATGAAAAATGTTATAACGTTTGAATAAACTTTATAAACAATAAATAGATTTATTTACATATATTTTTACTACATATCATTTTCCTGTGTTTTGCCATATGAAAATAATGTATCATGAAAATTAAAATGCGATATCTGACGAGTATTTTCACCAAGAATGAGATGATGAAATTTTATCGATTAATGAACAAAAAGCTTTCTTATGCGTGTAAATACGGTTTTGTTACTTCTGCAACTTGAGGGGTTATTTCTATCGGATGAAATTGTATATGAAATAAAAATAATTTCCATTCTGTTATACAAAGATTATTCGCGTAAAACATAAGAATGCATCTTTTCTAACCTCAGTAGCGTTGAAGCATTTTCACTTGGTATGTTCTCTAGCAGATAATAGTTTCAGTGGTCACACAAACGATTTTCTCCTCATTTTTTCGAACTTTGAACGTACTTGTACATGCGCGTGCGTGAGATCGTGATTGATTTAATATAGCGAAGCTTTCCTTTTCCTGCTGATTCTTCTGTTTCTGAGATTCTCGGAAAAAATTAGAAACCATCTTAATATTTCTTTTCTGTTGCTGCTTATAATGGCACTGTTTGTCCAGTTTTCAGAGGTAGCACGTCTATACTCGTCCATTTCGCAGACTTTGTCGAAAGGATGGAAGGAGCTTACCTGGCGTAGCATTTACCTCCAGGTCACCGTTTGGCAAATGTACGAGCTGCAAGCTTCCTTTGTTAGGATGTAGTGGACGCATCAGCTAGGTAAAAGAGGATTCTAGATCTGCACCGACAGAAGGAACGGTTCCCCTACTCCCTACCTCAGCTGCGGTGTTATCTTGCCCTTAAAGGAGATGTTTGCACCTACAATGGAATATAGAACTCTTGACAACGCTTAGGCGGAAATCCCAAGTGCTCTATGTGATGGTCAGTGATTGTGATAAGGATAATCGTAAGTTCCTGCTGATACGGCCAGTTGTGCTGCCATTCAGTTCATGTGTAAAATATAGTAAGGTTTATTTTAATTCTTTTTCGGTATCTTTGCACCCTGAAGATTTAGATAACTAGTTTCATGGGTAGGATCCACTAAAAGTTAAATGATTAGGTCTGTAACCAAGACTTTACCAGATATACAGTTTTATACAAAGGCTTCTCCATTTCAGAATAGTGGAAAAAGAGTTTAGGAAGACAAAGTTCGTCAAAAGTGTCATTAAAAGTTTCAAGGAAATCAAGAGCAATTAAACAGCGGAAGCGTTGCCTCTTAATTGAAATATTACCCGTGGTAGTTATGACGTTGACAGGAAAATAAATCCCTAAACGCTTGTAATGAATCACTCCAGTCCTTTAGGAAAGTCCGCGAATGAAGTTGGAGTTCCAGAAAAAAGCAAAGGAGAAATCCCGTTGAGGATTCTTCTCACTAGCGCTTCGTCCGCTCGTCACTGACATTTTTTCTTACTGGTTGCATATACATTTCTCTCTCTCTCTCTCTCTCTCTCTCATTGTGGATTTGATATCTGGAAGTGATTAGAAGGAAAGAAGTTTATTTCAAAGGGTTTTGAGAAGTACAATTAATTTTCTCCCTGTTTCCAATTTATTTCCTTTATTGCCCAAAAAGGAAAGGTAGGTTTTATTGTTAAATTAACGTCTGATCTGGTCGGCACTTTGAAGGTAATCATCTCACTCACACATACACACACACTAACAGACACACATTATATATATATATATATATATATATATATATATATATATATATATATATATATATATATATATATATATAATATATATATATATATATATATATATATATACAGTATATATATATATATATATATATATATATATATATATATATATATAGTTACATATATAAATATATATATATGTGTGTGTATGTATATATATAATATATATATATATATATATATATATATATATATATATATATATATATATATATATATATATATATGTATTCATTCCTAAAAGGATAGTACAGAAGAAATATTACAAGATTGTTTGAAGTTTTCAGTTAAAAGGAAAATGGTGGCGGCTACACTTAGGTTTCTTTGTTACGCCAAAACTAAAGTGAAAACTCTAATGAAGTTTTCATATCAAATTAACGTCGGTTATTTAAGTTGCCTCTATTTAGTGAGCATTTAATAGGTATTGGCCATTTGATATCTGCGGCCTCTTCAGATAGAAAGTAATCGTTCTGCGCATGCGTATTTCCTTGATGCTCTTCAGGCATGTAAATTAGATCAATGGTGGCCAGCAGGGATTCCAGGTGCAATTCTATAATGAAAAAAACGACAGTGAAATAAAAGCTGCATCCTCTTGCAACAGCTGATAACGAAAGTATGTTTTCCCTCACAAGATTTGAGTTTGAAGGAAACGTCATAAAAAGGATAAAGCTCCGCTTTGAAACTCTAGGACATACAAGTTTCCTGACTTTCTTTGTTTTTATTTTTTATCGAAGCTTTTTTGAAAGAGGACCAGAAGCAGGACCATCAGTCATATACCATCGCAGCTGTTGAACTAAAATGGTTTCCTCTTGCAAAAACAATACAATACAATAGACAGGGAAGAACAATCTGCTGCAACTCTTGATGAATCCACCAGTGTAATAATGCTATAAAACAGTAGCCTATGACTGTTGCAGCAGATGCACAGTATATGGCTGCTGTCTGCTCTATTTCTTTTTCGCTCTCGGGTTTGTGCCAGAAAATCTGGTTGCTATTTTATTCTTTGTTTCCCACTGAGCCTATCAATGAAACAAGAAATAAACCGACCTCCAATATTAAAAAAAAAAAAAAAAAAAGAGATGCAAAATTCAGTTGTCAAATAAAGAATTACACCTCTGGGGAGTATAGGTAAAATAGGTTATTTCCCTCTACAAAGAATAAGTCGAATGATTTGCCGTAGTATATGATAACCCTAGTCTGGAAAAGGAGAAAGGGGTGACGCGGGAGTCCACTTCCCCCAACGGTTCAGAACACCAATAATGACATAAAAATTGTCACTTGCCATCTTTTGCACGTAAAAAGAACAAAATGCGCGCTAAGAGTAGTCATTGCTGTGGTGATTAACGAATGTTCAGACCGGAAGGATCAGCAGTAGCCCATGAAATATGAGTATTATTAGTAAATCATAAGACTGAATACATAGATGAAGTAATAGTTGATAACATGGGGAACAGAATTTTCCTGGTGATATCATTTGAAGCAGGACTTATTGCAGATAAGTATATAATCACCCATATAGCTGGAAGCCGAAAAGCCATTTACTTTGATCACGAAAACCGGAATGAAAAAAAAAAAAAAAAAAAAAAGACAGGAAATCATTCAGAGAAAAAGGACTAAAATTTACTTGGGAGACATTTAAAGTTGGATAAAGTTTTAAGCAGACCCACAGGCAGAATCATTTCGGACCGAACCTGGTCGACAATAGAAAAGCAGCTTTAAGCGGCGTGAAGCGCACTCAGTTTGCCGAGGATGATCAAACAAATTCATCCTCGATGAAATAGCTCCGGCACGGTGACCAAAACACCGTAACCAATTCTTGAATTCGAATTTTTATGAGCAGTGTCGCCCAGGGGAATCCTGCCATTGTTTATTGCTGCGCTACGATTCTGTTCGAAAACGTAGCCCTCATGTAGATTAAAAAAACAAAAAAAAAAACAGAGAGAGCTAGGAAAATTACTTTTATGCGACATTAATTGGTAAAATGGCTTGTCTGTTTGTTTGTACGCAAGAGAGATTTTACGCAAATAAGGTGACTGACTGACAAAAGATGTTAGTTGGTCATTGTCTTTATCGCATTAAAAAAAATCATCTTTTATTCATGGTTTTGGATTTCAAAATATGTTGCCTTTATCTGTGATAATTTTGGGTTCTCAATTATTTATTTTGATAAACATTCTATTCGAGAATTGTAAATGAACAACAAGTGAAAATGGGTCATTTTCGTAACATAGTGTTCGATGGGTGTTTCTTTCGACTGATTCTTTTGCTTCTGTTTTCCCGTTTCTTATTACCTTCATCCTTCACGGGCAGAAAATCTGTCGCTCCCTTCGCTGCTGAGACAAAATTCTTCAGAAAAAAACATTTTTAGCTAGTTTTCTTTTCATCAACTTTTACACACACTTCAAGGTATTAATGAAAGGCGCATACATTGTGAGATTTTCATGGAATAAGACTGGAGATTTCCTAAAACTAAATTATTTATTTTTGGCGTCGATTACCAAAATCGTTGCAAGGAAACGAACACAGGCACACAATAGTTATAGGGCAGGTACTTAATTTTCAGATATTCGTATAAATGTGCGTATGCCTGTATGTATGCATGCATATATATATATATATATATATATATATATATATATATGTATATATATATATGTATATATATATGTATATATATATATATATATATATATATATATATATATAAATATATATATATATATATATATATATATATATATATATATATATATATATATATATGTATATATATAAATATATATATATGTATATATATGTGTGTGTGTATGAGTTTGTGTGTGTGTGTATAAACGAACAAGCTACGTGTGACGTCAAAGAAAAGCAAAGGATTTGTTAACATTTCCGGTAACCTGAGAAATAGTGATGTATTTAATGAGTTTTATTTTGTTTATTTTGTAAATGAGGGTTTGGGAATATGAAGACTCAGTTATGTAGATATAATGATGGCGTTACTATTTTTCTAGATTCTATCTGAATCTGGCAAAATGTTACTCTTTGAAGAAGGCAAATTCATTTTACCTGTTATCTAAATTCTCCCCAACCTCAGCCTATGCACAACCTGTTAGTCAGTAATTACTACGGACATCACATCGTAACCTTTATGGGCAATAGGTGAGGTCTCGCGCTATCGAAAACCCTTGATTAATGTCTCATTTTCACCTAACTTATCTACAGAGTACGGTAATACTGACCATCTGAATATGTCCCACGTCAATCAGAAGAAAAAAAAACGGCGCTCAACCATCTTCACTTTATTCATCACTACTGTATCACAAAGGCAAAGTGCAGCTAACAAAAATGATAATACCTGTGCGGGCATTATCATTGTGTAGCTAACGCGTTACTCTCTCAGCATTAGCCTCCTGTATCTTAAATGATTCAGTTGCCCAATACATAATTTATATACCTTTACTTTGCTTAGATTAAAGAAGCATTTATAACAATTGTGACAAAGCCTGGTGCTTTTCTCGTTATTCCCTCTTAAGTCAGGCTCTCAACAATGACACGTGGTCATTACCATCATCATCATTATCTTTATATTATTATATAAGCATTTACTTTTGGAAAAGATGTTGTCAGACACTAGGCAAGCACCAGTTGCTGCAACTTTCATTTTTTATCCGCAAAGACTTCAGTACCACATAATACGCTGTTTCCTGCTCCGCAGTGTGTGCGGCATGGTTACTGATGATCTTGCGTTCAGAATATTGTTACCAATTTTGCTTGCTATTGTTTAGATCTCGGCGTCTTTGTCCCAAGATATCTGAAATGCGTGAATCATTTCCACCAACCGTCTAAACACGAAATCACGTCAAAACACCGGTTCACCTTTTTCATGTGTGGAATTTGCACTCGTGTATTATGCGGTAAGATAACCTCAGGAGTTTCCATCACTGCTGTCATCAACGTTCATTTTTTACTTCTTTGAATTTCGTACATTTCAACTTTCGCAGGTTTAAATATTCGTCCACTCAACTACCGCAAATCTAACATCGCTTTCCTTCCTTTTCTAACATAACTCCTCCTTTATTATATCATCATCTGTTTACTATCTTTTATCCCAGTAAATATCATAACCTTACTTTCTATTATCTCATTCAGAGCATTTCAACATACCTTTCCAGGAAACCAGAACAATTTTATGCTCTAAAAATTCTAACACTTCCGGTATAAGTGTTTCACTTATACATGTAGAATATTATTTCCCTCATCCATTCTGGTCGAACATTTCTCCCAATTAGGCCGTTTTACAAACCCAAGTTAACGACTGAATTGTCCAACCCAGGCAAATACGAAACAGCATAACACTCGTAACCCAACAATTCCTGGTGCCTTTTCATTCAATTTATTTTTATCTTCTTTTCGTCCAGAAAATGCACTTCAGCAAAGCATTCTCAGAACTGCATTATCTCATTTAATTTTAACTTTCTCAACGTCCCCACTGTTACCATTATTACGCCATTATTACAATAAATGTCTTACTTCGCTTTGCATCTAAAATATTGTATTTACATTTGTAATCTTTCTGCAGTAAGTTGAGATGTTTAGGAAGATGACAGATAATTTTGTAAAAGCTGCAAGTAAGTAATAAGCCTCTTTCTCCTCCCACAGCGCACCGAAGAATGCAGACAGTGACCAATTACTTCTTGATGAATCTGAGCGCCGCCGATCTCTTCATGTCCGTATTGAACTGTATGTTCAACTTTATATACATGTTACACAGGTAAGGCTCTTGTTTGTCAGTACTTTTTTTTTTCCCCTTTTTGAAAATGAGACATTGCATCATAGATTAACGGGTTTAGAGCCTTAGCCAGTTTTTCAATTTTTCATATTGCGATTCATCCTTTTGTGCCCTAATAAAGTGAAAAAGCTATTACATCTGTCTATCTGTTCTATACATGAGTTATATATATAAATACATACATAAATACACACACACATATATACATACATACATACATATATATATATATATATATATATATATATATATATATATATATATATATATATATATATATATATATATATATATATATATATATATATATATATATATATATATATATATATATATATATATATATATATATATATATATATATATATATATGACTATTTATCACATCACCGTGATTCATATACAATCAGAAAGCTACAAACGTCCTTTAATATCCAATTCACTCTACCTCGGAAGTAATATATTTTCATATATGTTACCGAAGGGGAATTTTTTAGTTGATAATAAGTCCACCGTCCCGTGGGTCGAACCAGCGACGGACGAGGAATCAGGACTACAGTGACACACTAACGCAGTCGGCCACAAGAGAGGTATAAGTGAATACCATCTCCCATCAACTCACCCGTCGAACTCAGGTGTTTTGCGTTTGGAGACGATATCCACCCACCTCTGCCATGTTGACCGTGTAGTGCGTTTGTCGCACGTAGCCATATTATGACTATTTATCACATCACCGTGATTCATATACAATCAGAAAGCTACAAACGTCCTTTAATATCCAATTCACTCTACCTCGGAAGTAATATATTTTCATATATGTTACCGAAGGGGAATTTTTAGTTGATAATAAGTCCACCGTCCCGTGGGGTCGAACCAGCGACGGACGAGGAATCAGGACTACAGTGACACACTAACGCAGTCGGCCACAAGAGAGGTATAAGTGAATACCATCTCCCATCAACTCACCCGTCGAACTCAGGTGTTTTGCGTTTGGAGACGATATCCACCCACCTCTGCCATGTTGACCGTGTAGTGCATTTGTCGCACGTAGCCATATTATGACTATTTATCACATCACCGTGATTCATATACAATCAGAAAGCTACAAACGTCCTTTAATATCCAATTCACTCTACCTCGGAAGTAATATATTTTCATATATGTTACCGAAGGGGAATTTTTAGTTGATAATAAGTCCACCGTCCGTAGGGTCGAGACCAGCGACGGACGAGGAATCAGGACTACAGTGACACACTAACGCAGATCGGCCACAAGAGAGGTATAAGTGAATACCATCTCCCATCAACTCACCCGTCGAACTCAGGTGTTTTGCGTTTGGAGACAATATCCACCCACCTCTGCCATGTTGACCGTGTAGTGCGTTTGTCGCACGTAGCCATATTATGACTATTAATCACATCACCGTGATTCATATACAATCAGAAAGCTACAAACGTCCTTTAATATCCAATTCACTCTACCTCGGAAGTAATATATTTTCATATATGTTACCGAAGGGGAATTTTTAGTTGATAATAAGTCCACCGTCCCGTGGGGTCGAACCAGCGACGGACGAGGAATCAGGACTACAGTGACACACTAACGCAGTCGGCCACAAGAGAGGTATAAGTGAATACCATCTCCCATCAACTCACCCGTCGAACTCAGGTGTTTTGCGTTTGGGAGACGATATCCAACCACCTCTGCCATGTTGACCGTGTAGTGCGTTTGTCGCGCGTAGCCATATTATGACTATTTTATCACATCACCGTGATTCATATACAATCAGAAAGCTACAAACGTCCTTTAATATCCAATTCACTCTACCTCGGAAGTAATATATTTTCATATATGTTACCGAAGGGGAATTTTTAGTTGATAATAAGTCCACCGTCCCGTGGGGTCGAACCAGCGACGGACGAGGAATCAGGACTACAGTGACACACTAACGCAGTCGGCCACAAGAGAGGTATAAGTGAATACCATCTCCCATCAACTCACCCGTCGAACTCAGGTGTTTTGCGTTTGGAGACGATATCCACCCACCTCTGCCATGTTGACCGTATAGTGCGTTTATCGCACGTAGCCATATTATGACTATTTATCACATCACCGTGATTCATATACAATCAGAAAGCTACAAACGTCCTTTAATATCCAATTCACTCTACCTCGGAAGTAATATATTTTCATATATGTTACCGAAGGGGAATTTTTTAGTTGATAATAAGTCCACCGTCCTGTGGGGTCGAACCAGCGACGGACGAGGAATCAGGACTACAGTGACACACTAATGCAGTCGGCCACAAGAGAGGTATAAGTGAATACCATCTCCCATCAACTCACCCGTCGAACTCAGGTGTTTTTTGCGTTTGGAGACGATATCCACCCACCTCTGCCATGTTGACCGTGTAGTGCGTTTGTCGACGTAGCCATATTATGACTATTTATCACATCACCGTGATTCATATACAATCAGAAGGCTACAAACGTCCTTTAATATCCAATTCACTCTACCTCGGAAGTAATATATTTTCATATATGTTACCGAAGGGGAATTTTTAGTTGATAATAAGTCCACCGTCCCGTGGGGTCGAACCAGCGACGGACGAGGAATCAGGACTACAGTGACACACTAACGCAGTCGGCCACAAGAGAGGTATAAGTGAATACCATCTCCCATCAACTCACCCGTCGAACTCAGGTGTTTTGCGTTTGGAGACGATATCCACCCACCTCTGCCATGTTGACCGTGTAGTGCATTTGTCGCACGTAGCCATATTATGACTATTTATCACATCACCGTGATTCATATACAATCAGAAAGCTACAAACGTCCTTTAATATCCAATTCACTCTACCTCGGAAGTAATATATTTTCATATATGTTACCGAAGGGGAATTTTTTAGTTGATAATAAGTCCACCGTCCCGTGGGGTCGAACCAGCGACGGACGAGGAATCAGGACTACAGTGACACACTAACGCAGTCGGCCACAAGAGAGGTATAAGTGAATACCATCTCCCATCAACTCACCCGTCGAACTCAGGTGTTTTGCGTTTGGAGACGATATCCACCCACCTCTGCCATGTTGACCGTGTAGTGCATTTGTCGCACGTAGCCATATTATGACTATTTATCACATCACCGTGATTCATATACAATCAGAAAGCTACAAACGTCCTTTAATATCCAATTCACTCTACCTCGGAAGTAATATATTTTCATATATGTTACCGAAGGGGGAATTTTAGTTGATAATAAGTCCACCGTCCCGTGAGGGTCGAACCAGCGACGGACGAGGAATCAGGACTACAGTGACACACTAACGCAGTCGGCCACAAGAGAGGTATAAGTGAATACCATCTCCCATCAACTCACCCGTCGAACTCAGGTGTTTTGCGTTTGGAGACAATATCCACCCACCTCTGCCATGTTGACCGTGTAGTGCGTTTGTCGCACGTAGCCATATTATGACTATTAATCACATCACCGTGATTCATATACAATCAGAAAGCTACAAACGTCCTTTAATATCCAATTCACTCTACCTCGGAAGTAATATATTTTCATATATGTTACCGAAGGGGAATTTTTTAGTTGATAATAAGTCCACCGTCCCGTGGGGTCGAACCAGCGACGGACGAGGAATCAGGACTACAGTGACACACTAACGCAGTCGGCCACAAGAGAGGTATAAGTGAATACCATCTCCCATCAACTCACCCGTCGAACTCAGGTGTTTTGCGTTTGGAGACGATATCCAACCACCTCTGCCATGTTGACCGTGTAGTGCGTTTGTCGCACGTAGCCATATTATGACTATTTTATCACATCACCGTGATTCATATACAATCAGAAAGCTACAAACGTCCTTTAATATCCAATTCACTCTACCTCGGAAGTAATATATTTTCATATATGTTACCGAAGGGGAATTTTTTAGTTGATAATAAGTCCACCGTCCCGTGGGGTCGAACCAGCGACGGACGAGGAATCAGGACTACAGTGACACACTAATGCAGTCGGCCACAAGAGAGGTATAAGTGAATACCATCTCCCATCAACTCACCCGTCGAACTCAGGTGTTTTGCGTTTGGAGACGATATCCACCCACCTCTGCCATGTTGACCGTGTAGTGCGTTTGTCGCACGTAGCCATATTATGACTATTTATCACAAGCTACTGTTATTCTACAACAGGAACTGTTACAAATTTGAGAAAGGTATCGTATTTATTAAAATACAATACCTGTAAGTGATTTCCTTAAGGTAAATCTTAAAATAACCATGCACTTAACTTTTAGTAGCAATTGTTACAGTCAAAGACATGCAATTAGTTTGCCTTGATGAGGCATTACAATGAAGTATACATGGTCTTTTGTTACGTGTTGCCATGTTACTTACGTCGACGGCACAGTGCCAGACGTGGCACTGAGGTCAATGGTGCTTACGGGCACGAAGCTAATTACAGTGAAGGACAGACAAATATATGAAGTACATGGTCTTTTCGAGTCACTTACTAGGTATTTAAATTAAGAGGGAATAACAAAGACAAGTGATAGATCCCAGAATGAGTAATGATTGTTAAAGCTAAATGATGATTAATATGCCGAAATTATACTCTTTAGCCTCTGAAAATGGCTTAGGTTTACTCTTTAGCCCAAGGTGCTTCAAAGCAGTCAAAAGGACACGCCTCCTCTGACAGGGTTATCTGTTGACATCTACGATAATGGCACTTACATGATAATACTTAATGGTTTTGGCATATGTGATTTTAAAATGTATCATGCGTTTGTGGGCATGAAAGAGAAGTCACAGGACTTATGAATTTGAAATGTCTGTCAATTTGCACTCTGCATTGGCAGAGTGGGAAGTACAGTAAAATTTGCCCCTTGGTAAGGCGTGAAATAAATGCAAAGGGTACTCAAAGGAAAAAGAGAGGACGAAAAACAAAGGAAAATGTTAAAGGAAGAGAATAATATACAAGATTGTAAGGAGAGAAACAGGCGAAGACTTGGGCATTCTCTTTCTGGATAGAGGTGCCAAAGAACTTTGTAGGATAAAAGGGTGGCATGCGCCAGATTTGCACTGGTGCCAGAAAAGCTCAGCAGCTCTCTTTAGGGTACCTGACGTTACCTACGCCCGTGATTTCTGCCGCAGATCTCTTTCAGGTTGATGGTTCCCCTTGGTGGGGGAATCGGTTGGACCGAGCCTGAGGAGAACATTGGAGTGCCACCCGCATTGGCTTCTTTGGTGGCCGAAGAAGGGGCACTAGTTACAGTCTCTACACCAAGTTGCCACAGTTCCGTGAGTTCATCGGCCATTTGAGACACAGCAGAATCCTTACTCTTGGTGGTGTCGGCGAGGGACCCAGAAAGAGAGGAAGAGGTCATGGTGGGTGGGATAGGCTCGCAGGTTACCAAGACCACCTCAGGCATGGGTTGCAAGGCCGCACCTTCAGTTGAACTTCCGCTGTGGTCGGGAGAGTCCGTCCCCCTTACTGGCACTGGTAGAGGAGCCAAGCCGGGAGAAGAGAGGAGATCCTGATTGGGATCTCTTGAATGGAGATCGGGGGTGTACTCTGGCACTGGCACTAAGGCAGGGTCAGGCACTAGTATTTGATTTGGAGCTTGACACTGCTCAGTGCACTCAAGTGGCACTGTCAGAGATTGTGAATCAAGTTTGGGATCTCTTGGAGGGAGATCTATTTGGTGCCTCAGCACTGGAACTGGGGCAGGGCCTGGCACTGGAATGGGATCTGGAATAGACTTTGATGGAGTTGGCCACTGCACATTGTACTCAAGTGGCATTTGCAGTGGAATGAATGCAGGGATTGGAGGCTTACTAATGCTGTTATGAACCGCAGTCGGTTCAGCAGGTTCTTTAAAATACAAAAAAATCGGAACTGGAATGACTGGCAGAAACTGAGGTAGACAAAGGAGGAGGGAGCTGAACGAAACAAAAAAATTACCTTAAACTAATTTATTATTTACAGTAATTTACATTAATTACAAATGAGTCCAGGTTTAGCATACATAATTTAAATAAATGTTAACAGCAGCAGTCAAAATTAATAAACAAGTCCTAAAGACCACACAAATGACTTAATCACAATCAAAATAATGCCAAAAGCATCTCAAAATTCAGTTACCCGAGCCATACACTGCTCGACACCATTAATAATAATAACGTAATAAAAATCTTTACTAGAGACATACACTGCTCAACACCATTAATAACAACAATGTAATGAAAATCATCACCAGAGCCATACACTGCTCGACACCATTAATAACAATGTAATGAATATTATTAGAAAAATAACATCTGTTACTAAAACAGGCATTACTAATAAAGATACAGGCAGCAAAAACAATCATAATAAATAAATGACAATGCAACAGTACAAAATCACTCAGGGTAATAATAACCACAATATCAATCTCCGTACGTAGAGATAACACGATAGACCTAGCTGTCAAGAAGGATGAATGTGATCAGACGAACTCCTGTGAAGACACCAAAGCAGCCACCAACTGCTCAACTGGAACACAGTCATCAACACAGATGAATCACAGAAGAAACGTCGAAACAGCACGTCTGCTGTTATACAGGAAGATCCACGGAAGGAAGGCTATGATTTAGCTGTCCCACCATCCTTCAGCTGATGAGGCCAACAGGTACGGAATACCTGCTGTTTCAACAAAGACTCCATGTTGCTAAAGCTGCCGGGAACCTGACTCACTGCTATGCTAAACCCGACTGCCACTGTCAGAGACAACGCGACAGACGTCAACTTTCCTTCAAAGAAAACAAAAAAGTAAGGAGGCAACAACCCACCAAGGGAACAATTGGCAAACGATTGTCCCATCAGAAGTACTAAACCTCACAATGCCTAATGAATGATTTGAGCATTTTGGGCCCTGGATTGCTGTAATTTAGATGGGGAATGGAAGTCCTGTCCCAGGAGGATGTCATAACCTCCAGGAATATAGCTTGCTACTGCAAGGTTGCAGATTTTGGACCTATGAGTTCTTGTGGCTCTCAACTGAACAGTAGGGAGTTTCATTGTAAATTGATTGATCCCTTCAATTGTGATGAGTTTATGTAGGTTAAAGCTAGCTCCGTAGGGAACTTTGTCCTTCCTTATGATGGAGATTTGCGTGCTGGAGTCTTCAGATACCTTGACCTGGCATGCAGGGTAGCTACCCTGAGGAGGTGCTACATATATGGGACTCTCGGCTGGAGGGCCTAAGGACTTTGGATTTGTAACTGCCAAGGCAATGGCTGGAATACTTGATTTATTATTAAAGTATTTTGCCCATGTGGGAGAGTGGCCACAAACTTTGCAAGTTGTGCAATAGCTCTGGCTGTAATCTCTTCGTGGCACTACCCCTGAGGAGGGTGCAAGCATGTTAGTTGGTAGATTCCTGGGAGAGGGTTTGAAAGGCGTTGTGGGCAGTGCCTGGGGCTTATTTTGGCACTTCTCTGTGGAATGTCCAGCTTTCTTGCAGAACCCACATACAATGGGCTTCTTCTGGGGGCGCCCATTCTTGGGAGGTTGCTGGGAGTTGGTCGAGTCAGGCAAGGAGGGATGTAATTTTCGTCCATGGAACTAAGATGGGGGTGATTCGGATCCCAGATGTCAGCCCACCATCTTAGGTGCCTTGTTGCACAGATGGGTGGCGAGGGCTGGCAGGGTGTAATGTAAAAAGTCTTCAAGATGGAAGAGTTCGAGGATTTCCTCTGCACTAGTGGCTTTGAGAGATTCTAGCCATTGTTTTAACCCAATAACTGTTTTCTACGGGAAGCAGCTTCGGTGCCCCCACTGTCAGCTAAGAACGCAGTCAGCAAACATTTATGCTACCCAGACTGTCAGCAAAAAGTAAAAAACACAGCATGGCTACTACTCTACCCTGTGCGCTATCTTTTGAGTGCAGGGTGGGCTACGTTTGCTTTTTTACATCAGTTTCTGTATCTTATTCCATATATTTTAACCCATATATGACTATTGACATATATATACGGCCGTTCCCATTCACCACTGTCACATATATATGCGTCCTCTCTTTCCAGCCATGATACTAATGATAATTTATCCCTTGGCTATAGGATTATAAACGTGGCGACATTTGGTAAATAACATGGTTTGAAAGGCGCCGTGGGCAGTGCCTGTGGCTTATTTTGGCACTTCTCTGTGGAATGTCCAGCTTTCTTGCAGAACCCACATACAATGGGCTTCTTCTGGGGGCACCCATTCTCGGGAACTTGCTGGGAGTTGGTCGAGGCAGGCAAGGAGGGATATAATTTTCGTCCATGGAACTAAGATGGGGGTGATTCGGATCCCAGATGTCAGCCCACCATCTTAGGCGCCTTGTTGCACAGGTGGGTGGCGAGGGCTGGCGGGGCGTAATGTAAAAAGTCTTCAAGATGGAAGAGTTCGAGGATTTCCTCTGCACTAGTGGCTTTGAGAGATTCTAGCCATTGTTTTAACCCAATAACTGTTTTCTACGGGAAGCAGCTTCGGTGCCCCCACTGTCAGCTAAGAGCCCGCTCAGCAAACATTTACGCTACCCAGACTGTCAGCAAAAAGTAAAAAACACAACATGGCAACTACTCTACCCTGTGCGCTATCTTTTGAGTGCAGGGTGGGCTACGTTTGCTTTTTTACATCAGTTTCTGTATCTTATTCCATATATTTGAACCCATATATAACTATTGACATATATATATGGCCATTCCCATTCACCACTGTCACATATTTATGCGTCCTCTCTTTCCAGCCATGATATTATTGATAATTTATCCTTGGCTATAGGATTACAAACGTGGCGACATTTGGTAAATAACATGGTTTGAAAGGCAGTGCCTGTGGAAATGGATCACTTGTGCGCTTACAGGGGAATTTATGCTAATGAAGAAGGTTCATTTCTTGTCTCGCATTCAGCTCTTAGCTGATAACTGCATATTCACAAAAGGGGTAAGGAGTCAATCTGTGATGTTGCAGATTGCGAGGTCTTAGGCAATATGGTCGCCAGTGTTGTATTTTTAAAGCTGGGGTCTTGCTAGATCAATGGGATATACTAGGATGATACGCAACTTACCTTAATTACCACAAAAAATCTGGACTCTGGCCTTGGGGACAGCTAAAATTACAAGCAACAAAATACGCCTGAATGGCTGCTTCAAAGGGAAGTGATTAGATAAATTCTGGGGTTTAACTTAATTCATTATATTTACAAAAGAAAGTACATCAGAAGAATGGTAGCGTAATTCTGGGGTAATGAGGTGAGTATATTGGGTTTCCCGCCTCAAAGTCGTTGATAAGAAAGCAGCGAGGGCCACTACACATACAAAGTGACACGCAGATCCGCAGTTAGGTAGTACTATCCTGCAATCGAAACACTCACTGTTACTTAACCGAACTAGCACTATAATGAAAGAATCGGGGAATTGCATAGAAGATCCCTAGACTGAATTTGATTCCATTAACTCGAACATCAAACGATTACATTACTCTTCTCATAAATGCTTTGCAAATTAGACAATACAAAATATAAAGCAATACAGGTCTCGCTGTTATTATATTGCACTTTGAAAGGAAAGAAACTTAATTGGAGAGGAGGGAACGTGGCTGACAAAAAGCCTTAAAACCTGGTATTGTACCGTTCATTAAGAGCTGAAGTTCTCTTCTTATGAGGGCCAGTGAGGAGGAGGGCATATGAATTAATTCACATCAAAGGTTACTTGGGATACTGCCCGCCACGTGTCGAAAAATAGGCAGTTACACGAAGCAAGGGATGGAGGTCTGGTCTTTCGTGTCCGCGCAGACAATTCTGAGAGCAAGCTCCTCTCTCCAAGGCTCTTTATAGCTTTGGAAGTTACGGCTTTCTCTTCCTAGATGGCGTTGTGATCACTCTGCCGACATGGAACTAATTGTTGAACGCATGACTCCAATTTCAAAATGATGGAACACACCTGGTCAGCCCTCCAGCTGACCTGCATTGGGTGGTGATTAGCTCTGGTCGGGTCCACTCCTGGAAGTAAGGAATTTCCAGTAGCACTTTAGACAAGAAAAGAATTAAAGGGATTTTCCCCCCAAAAAGGCAGTGGTGAGAGGTTTTAGGGGCAAGTTTCTTACAGTGAATCACACTAAATTTACCTTATTGAATTACTTAGTCCTTTTACTTTAAATTAGTGCCTGAAAGGTGGCGTAGGAGGAATATTCTTAATAATATATATATATATATATATATATATATATATATATATATATATATATATATATATATATACATATAAATATACTGTGTATATATACACATATATATATATATATATATATATATATATATATATATATATATATATATATATATATATATATATATATATATATATATATATATATATATATATATGTATATATATATATATATATATATATATATATATATATATATATATATATATATATATATATATATATATATATATATATTGCTAACAGGACCTCATTCAAACTGGATGGTATCTAATGGAGTATTTATTCAGAAAAATATTGCTTGATAATGAGGACTGTTTGTCCAAGAAAGCTTGCAACTCTTTCTGAGTAAATACTCCATTAGATACCACCAAGTTTGAATGAGGTACTGTTAGTAATTCTACTAATGCACAGAACAATTGTGTATGTGACGAAGTTAATAAATAAATATATTATATATCTATATATATATATATATATATATATATATATATATATATATATATATATATATATATATCACACATAACGACAGGTGAAAAATAAGAAACGGGGTGTAAGTCCTGACTGGTTTCGACTTTATTTCCAAGCCATTGATGTAGGACTGATACAGAGTATGAGAAGTCACAAATATGTATACTACAAGAACAGTACTGACAAACATACACAACCGTTAGAGACTACATATCGCTCAGGCGGTGTCGAGGTAGGAGTTTTAAAACTCATTTGGCTAAAAATCACAATATACTCTCAGGGGACAATGCTGATAAACAAACCATACGCCATCTCAGATCCACACTCGACAGGTGTCACGGAGGCGGAGTTTGGAAACTCATTAACGCTACTACCGTACTGCGTTTACAAATATGATAATCCTATTTTCATACATCTCTACTGCCTACCTTAAAGTTTAAACATTTTACAAATTTCTTTTGATATTAAAGGATCAAGGGATGTATAAATTTGATCCTTTAATATCAAAAGAAATTTGTAAAATGTTTAAACTTTTAAGGTAGAAAGTAGAGATGTAAAAATAGGGATTATCATATTTGTAAACACAGTACAAGGGTAGTAGTGTTAATGATTTCAAACTCCGCCTGTGACACCTGTCAGGTGTGGATCTGAGATGGCGTATGGTTTGTTTATCAGCACCCCTAGATATATTGTATTTTTAGCCAAAAGTTTTAAAGCACACCAGAAGAGTGGGGATATGGTCTCGTATTGTGTATTCTCATTACTGTAATGTAGTATATATATTTGTGACTTCTCATACTCTGTATCAGTCGTTAATCAATGGCTTTGAAATAAAGTCGAAACCAGTCAGACCTACAAAAAGTTTTCTTATTTTTCACCTGTGGTTATGTGTGACAAATAGATCACGTGCAAAAGTGATAATAATCATATATATATATATATATATATATATATATATATATATATATATATATATATATATATATATATATATATGTATAGTATATATATATATATATATATATATATATATATATATATATATGTATGTCACATATATATATATATATATATATATATATGTATATACACACACACACATATATATATATATATATATATATATATATATATATATATATATATATATATATATATATATATATATATATATATATATATATATATATATATATATAAGGAAAATCCCACAGGCAAATGACTGGCAAAATTTCAGTATTGCAAGCGCTTTCACGTTTATTAACGCATCATCTGGGCACATTTTTTTTTGTGCCCAGGCGATGCGTTAATTAACTATAAAAAAAATAGTGCTCAAACCTGTCATTTACTTTGGATTCCTTATACAATGAAGTCACGTGCATCTACTGTTATTTTCTAAGCATATATATATATATATATATATATATATATATATATATATATATATATATATATATATATATATATATATATATATATATAGAAAACAGAGAAGTAGTTGGCCTCCAACAGCATATCTCAGGACAGGGTGACAAGGAGATAGTCGGTCATCTGTAGATGGTATTTATTTGCCGACGCGTTTCGTAACACTTTGTTACATCATCAAGGCTAAAAAAGAAAATTTACAAATTAAAATACATGGAATAAAACTAACGACTTCAAGAGAGTCTCAACATGC
>NC_089779.1:21752822-21762822 GCF_040412425.1 Macrobrachium rosenbergii
TCATCCCATATCTCTTTTTAATGACAGCTTAAGTAGATAAGGAAACAAATCTTCGCTTACTCTTGCCCTGGTCAACAAATATTATCTAAACCTGTCGTCTCATCTCTCTTCTAAAGGATAACTTAAGTGGTTTGGGGGCTTCTCTCGCATAAAGAGACAAATACCATGGTCACACACCTGACACCTGAATAAACATTCAGCTGTGCAAACACAAGAGTCACTTACCAACTGTGTAACTGGGTAAACATGAACCTCGCAAAGAGCTGTATCTTGTCAGACAGCCAACTAACCCTTTTAAGATCTGAGACCTGATATCTCAACACACAACATGTAACAAATACAAGAGAGAATATATAAAAATTACAGAAAACATACATATTTTAAAACATATCATTATAATATATATATATATATATATATATATATATATATATATATATATATATATATATATATATATATATATATATATATATATATATATATATATATATATATATATAGAGAGAGAGAGAGAGAGAGAGAGAGAGAGAGAGAGAGAGAGAGAGAGAGAGAGAGAGAGAGAGAATTCTTTCCTAAGATAAGTATCATCAGTAACAGGACTCCTTATCTTCATGAAGCCAAATATTTCGTTAGTGATGCCAAAAGTAAATCCCCTTAAAATTGTTTCAACAGAATTCTGGAATAAAGTCTTAAAAATGGCTAGGAATTTCTTTTTTCTTTGATGGGCTCCTAAGAACTTTATATCTCTAAAAAAGGAGCATTCATCTATAAAATTTCGAAGTTGATAGTACTTGTACTCTGTTTTACTTTTGCTATTATCCTAGGTATTAATCTTATAATTTTCAGTTTGATTGCATAGAACAAGCTCCACTGTCATAAAAATATTGTTTTGTTTCAGATTTCAACAGTATTAAGGACATGTGAATGATGAACGATGCATCTGAAATTATTGCATCATATGCAAGTAAGCTGGCTGAGAAATTATCAAAACTTACAGAAATTAGTTTTCACAAAATTTCTTTTCCAGTTGTTGTTATCTTTTATATGTATGAATTCGGAGAGCTTGTATATTATGTGCCTGGAATTAGTCTCAACGCTCCCCTTAAAGACACTGAAAGGGAGGATTTTCTACATTTTCTGAGCTTATTTTGCTTATTATCTCTATGTAAGAAAATACTCTCACAACAATTTATGTTCTTGCTTACCATACTGTGCTGAAAAGCGAAGTAAAATCTGTAAACTCAAAGGCAGCCACATATCTCATTCATGCCATGTTTTCAATATTACTGAGTTAAACAAAAAGCCTGTTATGTTGTATCAGCGAAAAAAAAAAGTTTTTAGTAATTTATTTTTACGTAACCTGAAGATCTGAGCATATTACCATAAAATCTTAAAATTTCGTAAACAGAAGGGCTATTTTTCGATATGTTTACACAGTCCTCTAAGACAGTTCATCACGCCCCCAACAGACCAAAAAATGCATATAGCCCAAGCTCAAATCGCTGAATTGAATATCATCAAGATAAGTAATAACTAAGGGAGGAAAGGTGATACTCATGTTTTCAGTTATCCTAGAACCTTTGCACCTGCTGGCATGTGTTTATGACATCTAGTAATTATTATAAGTTTTTCACTGAAAAAAATCTTTTTCCAGTAAAAGCACAATCAGAAAAATCAGCATTCGGTTATTTTTATTCATAAAGGTAACACTTGTGTCAGTGCAAGCCAAGAGGCATTACAACGCATATTGATTTTGAGAACATTCTACCTTTCTAAAGTTAGGGAATGAGGAATTCCAAGAGGCATGGAAGCCGAATCTAGTAGATAATATTTTCAAAGAACTCATCTTTAAAAAGATTCATAATTTTTGTGCTGGGGACTACTCGAGATCATTGTCACCCAATATTCCATAGTAACTATGCTCTTCAAATTCTTTACTACATATCCAATAGATGTATTACTGAAGTCTATTTTTTATCGCTCGCATCATTTATTTATCAGTAGTGTTTTACTTGTTATTACAGATTTGCAAGAGAATAAAAGTCTTTCAAGACGTTTTTCTACAGATCACTCAGGTCATCTACTACTACTACGTAGGCTCTAATTACTTTATTCTAAAAATTGTTTTCAGCTTCCCTTCGATGATTAGTGGCAGAAACCTCGTGTGATACTTTATTTCTTTATTTAGATCAACTCAATTGCCTGGAAAAATTCGTCATCACAAAATGAGATCATCATTGTGATTGAAATTTATTGTAATTGTATTTCATTTTAAGAGAAAGAATTATTAACGTTAATTCAACTCTTCTCAAAAATCGAGTCTAAAGATACCAGTAGATTTGGACAGTAATGACTGACAAAGCAAACCATTATTCATCTTGAAATCTGAAACCCTATCTCCTAAAAAAAGCACCATATCCATATGTTATGACATCAAAATATATAGAATGAACAGTCTGTTATTGTGAAACATGAGAAAGAAAAGGTTAAATAGCATATTTCTAACTCCTTTTACTCTATTCATATGTATGTGTTCAGGCGTTTGTTTGATTTTGTATGGACGTGTTTATTTCTGTATTGTTGTTGCAAACAAAAGGAATGGCTCTTCCGCGTCGTGAACTGTGATGCACTTAACTGAAAAAGTTTTTGAGTAGTCTCCTCCATTCAGAGGTAGAGTGTATTAACAGTAGCCTATTACGTAATAGACAGAAGACGCTTATAAAAATAGTCTAGATTAAAAAAAAAGGAAAAAAAAGGTTGAATTCAGCTTTTCCATTATTCTCCCGAAACATCGTTCATCTGACGACCAGTCTTATGTGCCTCCAATGAAAATCACAAATAATAAGTGATCAAAGAACGAGATTTTATATTAAAAGATTTTCATTTGAACATTCTGAAAAGAACTTTTCTATTATAATGTTGAAGGGTTTATTTTGAAGCATAAGATTCAATAAAAATTATATTAGTAATAACTATCATATATAAATATATATATATATATATATATATATATATATATATAATATATATATATATATATATATATATATATATATATATATATATGTATATATATATATATATATATGTATGTATATATATATATATATATATATATATATATATATATATATATATATATATATATATATATATATATATATATATATATATATATATATATATATATATATATATATATGTTACCCAATCGAGAGGAACTTTCATTGCTTACCTGTTTCTACAAAGTCAAGAAGACCCATCTATTGGTAGGTTGATAGTTACCGCATCAAAAAGGCTACTGGTAGTGAATACTTGTACCTACTCTCTCTCTCTCTCTCTCTCTCTCTCTCTCTCTCTCTCTCTCTCTCTCTCTCTCTCTCTCTCTCTCTCAGGTCTACAGCAAAACAAGCTTTACTCAAAATAATTTATTTGACAAAATCTAACATAACTAGATTGCAAGAAATGACAGATGAAATAAAATGGAATACTAATGTTCCCTAAAAGATCAATCATATTAGAGTCTATCACATTTAACTAATTATTGTCTTTACATCGTTAACTCACAATAGGTCAATATAAGTCAAAGTCCAGTACATTCCCAATGAGTACATCTCTAACCTCCTTCTCAGCGAAGCATTTGAAGAAATAAATCCCTTATTAAACAAAATGAAAAAGATAAAAATATTGGAATTCCTCCCATGTTACTTATAGAGTACACATAATATAATAAATGCTTAGCATAAGAGACAATATATAAATGAAAAAAGCAATCTAGAGTTTGGGAAATCAAACATGGTTCCTACCTCCAAACAGCAGTGTTCACAGTCTTAATCGATAGGTCTCGAACTACGGAGTCTTCACTGAAGACTTAAATAATGTTCAGTGTTGGTCTTCAAATGATCATTTTTCTCATAACTAATCCCTTCACACCCTGGGACTCCGTCCAAAAGAAAGGCATGTACACACGCCTATACCAGAACCTGGACATTTCTGGCAAATGCACTCACGAAGTCTTGTGGCAAGTTCCCTCGTCTTAAGAATACCTGACATAACAGTTTTACTTAATTGGGAAACGAGTCAGATAACAGCTGAACATCCTCTCAAAGTTTTTCAGAATGTTTTTTTGCCACACTTACTAATTAAACATCTACTGTACATTGTAATTCATTAAATACTTGTGACCAGTAAGCTTTTCATATACATATATTCATAATATATATATATATATATATATATATATATATATATATATATATATATATATATATATATATATATATATATATGTATGTATATATATATACCCAGACCTCTCGTCAGGTTGACTTACACTGGTTCGGCTGCAGTACTGTGGGTCATGCTTAAATAAGACACGGGATAAATTTAACAGTGATCTGTATTATCTAAAACTTACACAAGGGCCCAAGTATCTAAGCAAACTAAAATTTACCGTAAAACCGAGAGAGAGAGAGAGGCTGAGGGGGAACCCGGCGGAGGCAATGAGGGAAAGTACGTCTTTCCCGTAACCTCGACAAAAACGCTCTGCCCCAAAGGGACACCTTTTTGGGCATCTTCCTCCCACCTTTTAATACCTCACAACCTCCGATTTCTTCTCTACTGGACACGATTGGCCCTGGCACTTCTCCTTAGGCCTATCAGCCAATCGGTGCCAGGTAAGGTGACGCTAAATCCCAACGAACTTTTGGGAGGGTTTCCTCTGTCTGAGAGAAGATAACTGTTGACCCGTCCTGTAATGGCGTCCTACGACTGCATCAGGATTCCGGGGAATTTTCACAAAGACTGAGAAGGGCTTAAAGATGACCCCGACCTCTCATGGGGTCTACTTACACTGGTTCGGCTGCAGTACTGTGGGTCATGCTTAAATAAGACACGGGATAAATTTAATAGTGATCTGTGTTATCTAAAACTTACACAAGGGCCCGAGTATCTAATGAACTAAAAATTACAGTAACTTAGCGGTAACCAGCCGCAACGGAGGAATAGCGCGAGACGTTGGGCAATAGCAAGTCATTGCCCTCCGAGTGCCAAAGCCAGAATCCTCCCAACGGCGGCCTAGCGTGGGCATGCTGGGCATTTCTCTCACCCCCTGCATTTTCCCCTCAGGTAGGACATTGGTTGATTTCTCCTACCAGGGATGTCTGACCAATCGTAGGTCAGAAATACCCACGCCAAAAGTTAACGGCTTTTGGGGGATATTTTGGGGGTGCATGTTTCCTCATGCCCTGACCGTTGGAACAGGACAATGTCTCCTTGTCCTACAAACTTCGCCATTACAGCTCACACAATCTGAGACCTCGGAAAATTGTGACGAACTTTCCGGAATGGTTCATCACTCCCTCCCCAAGTCCTTTGCGTCCCTGCAAAGCTAATGTCTCAGCACTATTCCATTGCAAGCCTCGTACTGCATTGTTACTGGTTTAAACTAATTAAAATTAACTATCTTAATAGCGCCAGCTGACGCGTGTACAAGCCAAAATATGGGTGAATTGAACACGTCTTACAACACAAAATAAAAAAAAAAAACTCAAAACAATCAACACTCACTCTTCCCTAGAAACAGATCAATACCAAAAAATTAAAAGGCTTTAAATGAACAAGTCCTGCTTTATACTCACAGCAAGAAATGCGAACACCACAAAAAAAAAAAACTTTAACGCTGTGTTTGGCAACCATGGCAACATGGCATCAAATTTTTAATCACACTACACCCTGCAATTTACTAAACTTTCCTCAAACAATTAAAAAAAAAAACAATAATTTAGAAATTTAGACACAACAACATAATAATATAAAAGCAGTGGAATTTTTAGCAAAACAAGAAAAACATAATTTCATAGCATCAATTTACTTTAAGACAACTACACAAAATAATAACGAAAAATCATAAATCATGCACAAAACTTCCAGCACCTGTGTGAATGCAACATAAAAGAAATCTTACGGAAAATGCAACATCCAGGTTGGTATATTACTGAACACAAAATAAGCGGTAACAACAAAAAATGAAAGCATATACAAAGAAAACGTTGCAAAAACAAAATTAACACAACCACAAAAAAAAAAATTAAAACACAAGAATATGATACACAGGCAATGGCATTGACACTCAGACATTTGCAAAAATTAAAACACAAACATGAAATATAAAACATAAAACTCTTTGTATGACTCTGATTTCAAGGTAAGGACATGGGACGACAATTACGAATTTTGATCACCGACACATTTTGTGCACTTTGCAATGGCATTCACTTACGACATGGACTCATGAACACGCTCTCGCGCTCAGCATGGAACCTACATCTGCGCGTACGTGTTCCACAAGATCTTCTCCCGAATACCCACTCAGTCGAGGGTTAGGGGTAATGGTTTGTTGGTGTGGGACACCAGATTGTCTTGACGTATGGCGCGCATGTGCGACAGGTGTTGTTCGCTTTGTGCTCCCAGAGCAGATAATTGGATAACCCAGTATTGCTCTTAATTTCTTTCACACGCTACAGGCCGAATAGACAGGTTGTATCCACTATCACACTTGTGTGTGGGATACGTGTGAACACTTCCACGAACACAAACATTCTTGTATTGCCCTGTGCAGCAGGGAGTGGTCTCACCACATTTAAGTGCCCATGATCGAATTTAACAGGTACCCCTTCGTGTACCCCTATAAGGGACTTTTCTATGCCTAAATGCCCTAAATATGGACTTACATGAATTATATGGACGGTTCTTTCTATCAAAGAATGAGGAAGAATGACTCAACAGGTTACTTTTTTTTTTTTTTTTTTTTGAAGAATTTATCTCACGGCACTTCCAGAATCGGGGATTCGTCACTCAACCCTCTCACATACCCAGTCACACAACCACTCACAGGACATCTACTTTGGGACCCTCCCAGCAGAGATCCCTCTTGCATTCAAACAGCCACTGTCTCTCTCTCTCTCTCTCTCTCTCTCTCTCTCTCTCTCTCTCTCTCTCTCTCTCTCTCTCAACTCGCCCAACGTGCCGCGGCTCCAGTCACTCACAGCTGACCTGACTAGCCCCCATTTTTCGTGTGACTTGCCCGCAGGCGTATTTAAAGTATTCAACTATTGCTGCTACTTATAACGTTGTTGGCACTGCGTTGGCATCGCCTGTGCCACTAACATTACGAGATTGCTTTCATCGTTCCTCGCTCTTTTTGGCTCTCGTTGTAACACTTATTGTAACATTTCTAGACAGCATCATCTCCCTTATTCAATTTTCCCAGAATATGCCCAATATTTTCACAATATCAAGTTCTTAGCTAAATCCCAAAAAGGTCAACACTTGGGTAACTAACAATAACAATATATCTAACATTACACACTATCAGTGGGGTTAGCAAACAAACACTTGGCCAATGAGGAGGGGCTCTAGAGGGGCGGTTTGGGTTTCCCACCCTCCGGGGTGGAGGAGTTAAAAACGCCAACACAAAAATGAACAAAATAAAATTAAAAAGTCAACAATTGTCACAAAATATTAAAGCAAAGCAATACCAGTGAACTGGTTACTACCCAATGACTTTAATAAGCACAATTTAAAATTAAATTACAGATAAATCACAAAAGGATTCAGTAAACACAAAACTGATTTTGAAAATCGGACAAAACACTAGTTAATAGTTTGTTATTTCTGGCAAGAACAAAATTTTACAGCACAGACTTGAATAACCTAAAAAATACAACACAAAAGGACACTTTCTCTAATATTACATAACAGATAATAACTAATCACAAGACCTTTTGATAATTTAATAATTGCAAAAAAAGTTTCAACTACAGTGAACAGAAAAACCTAGGCTTCAATAATGGTTGACCAAATTTCATACCCAGACTGTTGAAATTCTTCACAAAAACTTTCAATGATTTATTCATACTGGTCTGTACACTGTCTCCCTCGTCCTCCTTGGCACCAAGGAAGGAGCCCACCTGACTCGCCTTTCTCTTGAGGGGAGGTGTTTTGTTTTCCCTCCCTCACTGTCGACAGCCGTTATCTGGCGGCTATCAGCTGTTCTTAACACTAAAAATCTTCACAGCTTGCGGCTAGGCCTACCAGACCTCAGCTTTCAGCCCTTGCACGCTCCCCCATCCATCCATCCCTGTGGTGTCACCGTTTTCTCAACTGCTCGAGAAGGAGGGGAAGGAGTTTTCTCCTTCCTACTCAATCCACTCTCGAGGGGGATGTGCTGTCCAGTAGGGGGGAGTCCCCTACTCCATCACTCTCACTCCACTACTCTCAGGGGGGATAACTGGTATCCCTTCCCCTGCCCAACAAAACTTCTCTTGTTTTCCCGGGCACACACAACAGCCATCTCCATCACTGCTATAGCTGGCACTGGGTTGTGTGGGGGAGGGGGGGTGACCTGGAACTCCATTAGCCTCCCCTCCGCGTTCGTCTTCCCCTTCCTCGACAGGGAGGGGATGCGTTTCGCGGGCCGACTCTGTTAACA
This sequence comes from Macrobrachium rosenbergii, assembly GCF_040412425.1. Taxonomy (NCBI): domain Eukaryota; kingdom Metazoa; phylum Arthropoda; class Malacostraca; order Decapoda; family Palaemonidae; genus Macrobrachium; species Macrobrachium rosenbergii. Next base: position 21,761,317 of record NC_089779.1, read on the forward strand.
ACGTGATTGGCCCTTCTGTGGGGATTGGTCTGGGGCAACCCTCCTTTGGAGGGAAAGGACTGCTTCTTGCCACGATCCCTTCTCCTACCTCCTCGAGGTAGCCTTTCCTTTGGCGGGAGCGGCAGGTGGCCACCATCTATGTTTCGTTTCTCCGCATCGATGATGATCGGCGAAAGCACTAACAATATTAATGCTAACAATCACTGCGCTCGATGATGGTCACTTTCCATTTCGCGTTCGCCGCAAGTGTCTAGTTGTTTTTAACTAAGGGAATGCTAGTCTTCTCTTTTTTCATACGACATTCGTCTTGTCTGTCTTTCCCCGTTATATGATTTCTCGAGCTCGGTATTCGATTAATTTCGCCCGCACGACTTTGTGTACTATTTTCCGCCCGCTACTTAGTGCTTAATTATGGGAACGCAGGCACAATTATGCTTTGATGTATCACTTCAACGTCGGCTCTTTGTGCGATTGTTTCTTTCGTCTGTTTCATAGTCTTTTTCAGATCACTATCACTGCACAGTTATTAGATTGGCACAATCGCAGACCCACAGTTTGCTGTATTTACTATTAATTAGCGCTTCGCAGCAGACCCTACACAACTGGCACCAGAAGATGACCCCTACCTCTCATGGGGTCTACTTACACTGGTTCGGCTGTAGTACAGTACTGTGGGTCATGCTTAAATAAGACACGGGATAAATTTAACAGTGATCTGTATTATCTAAAACTTACACAAGGGCCCAAGTATCTAATGAACTAAAAATTACAGTAACTTAGCAGTAACCGGCCGCAACGGAGGAATAGCGCGAGACGTTGGGTAATAGCAAGTCATTGCCCTCCGAGTGCCAGAGCCAGAATCCTCCCAACGGCGGCCTAGCGTGGGCACGCTGGGCATTTCTCTCAGGGCATTTCTCTCACCCCCTATATTTTCCCTTCAGGTAGGACATTGGTTGATTTCTCCTACCAGGGATGTCTGACCAATCGTAGGTCAGAAATACCCGCGCCAAAAGTTAACGGCTTTTGGGGGATATTTGGGGGGTGCATGTTTCCTCACTCCCTGACCGTTGGAACAGGACAATAATGTCTCCTTGTCCTACAAACTTCGCCATTACAGCTCACACAATCTGAGACCTCAGGAATGGTTCATATATATATATATATATATATATATATATATATATATATATATATATATATATATATATATATACATATATACATATACTGTATATGACTTTTTATCACATCACAGTGATTCATATACAATCAGTAAGCTACAAACGTCCTTTAATATCCAATTCGGTCTACCTCGGAAATAATATATTTTCATATATGTTACCAAAGGGGAATTTTTTAGTTGATAATAAGTTCGTCTTCCCGTGGGCTCGAACCAGCGACAGACAAGAACTCAGGACTTCTACTGGTAACCTTTTACCAGATACATATGTAATTGTAATAGCCACAATGCCCTCTTAATTTCCCCAATTCTCCACACTTTTTGAA
>NC_089779.1:21767822-21805322 GCF_040412425.1 Macrobrachium rosenbergii
GAAAAACCTCAACATCCATGAAGGGTGTATTTTTCATTTATTATCAAATCCTAATTTAAATGATTAAAAATTTCGATCACTGCTTGGTGATTACTATGAACTGTATAAAGCGCTTCTGTAGCAGATAAAACCATGAACCTTAATTGATTCATTTAATACCATGATCTCTGAACCAGGTAAGACCTTCTTAGCAGTAACAAGAATGTATGATGGTACGTTTGCTTCCATCTGCTGTGTTAAAGTAGCTATTAATTGAGAATATGAATTATGTTGAGTTGCCTCATTTATTTCTGATACATTCCAAACACTAATCGGCTCTTCAATGTATGCAACTTTGTCCTCAGGTTTGTCCTTATGATCAGGGTTTGTTTCTAATGAATGGGAGGATTTTATAATCTCCCTTTAATAAAAACACCACGCTTTCCTGGAACCATAACAATATTATTCTTAGACATAGACGGATATCCCAGAATGACTACTGGAAACATATTAATTCCATTTACCACAATAAAATCGTCAGAGAAGACAAGTTTACCTATCTTATACTGAACCTTGACAGTGCCAACAATATTTAAATTATTCCCTATGCCTGCCAGTTTAACATTAGTCTTCTCAATGGGAAAATCTGGGAATAGTAAATGAGATTTTAAATCCCTCAAATTACGAGGACTACCCATATCTAGGAACAAAGCAAATGCTTTATGATATTTGCTAATTGCTTTAATAACAGGTCTCCCCTATATTCCTATGAATGAGTGTCAGTATTCTAGTCATGTCTAAAACTGAATGATTAGTTGATAAATTATAACTATTATCACACTCTTTTATATGATCCTGAACAGCATACTGACCAGTCTATGTATTGAATATATTACTTACATGCAACCCAACATTGTCAGCCTTACCCTCAGAGACCATTACGTTGTCACGGTTTTTCCTTGACAGGTGGAAAATTCTGTGTTCGACGAACTATTTTGATCCTGAATAATGTTAACATTAGCTTGACCCCGATGGTTGTTTTGGTTTTTCCTTCCCTGATTTTTCTTCCTCTGATGCTGATTCTGGTTTGTGTGTTTCTTATTATTATTACCTGTAGACCCACACCACCAGTACTGTTATTATTCTGATTACTTTTATTCCCATTGTGATTGGTCAACCTGTCTGTGTATAACCTTGACTTACAATTTTGATAACTATGATTAGTGGACTGATGAATACTACAGTATTTAGTCCCACAGTCACTTTTAAAGTGACCAGTATGGTTACAATTAAAACACTTCATTTGCTGGTTGGTGGAACTAAACGCATTTACCTGTTGTGTTGCAATTGTACTTGTTGTAGCCTGTTGAACCTGTGAACTTTCAATGTTAGCAGTAAGTGCTGGGTCCAAATCTGGACAGTTAGATATATGCCTCTTTATCTGATCGGTAATAGTCACTTTGCTAGAATTTCTATAAAATTTAGGATCAAAACAAAGGACCAATCTATCTGGCAACATAGCAGTCATCAACACAAGCTGCATTAGATGACACATGTCTCTGGTATGAATACTGTTACCATTCACCTAAGAGGAATTAGCTAGCTCTGAATGCTACTTATTAAATTTATCTGCGATAAGGGTGGTACGCTAAGTTAGTGATATACCCTTCTTATCTGCCAATTTACAAATACTCCTAAAGGGTAGGACTTCATCCAGCTCAGACTCAGTACCGTATACCTGTCTTAAAGTAACCTTAAATTCTGACCAGGTTTCGCATAATTAATAAATGACTTAGCCTCCAGCAATTGAAAAACAAGATTAACTATTTGTTTAGAGCTTAAGTGAGCTTAAATGGATGTTATCCAACTTTCGACCTCTTGAGTCAACTGACCGTTGACTGTGCCTTGAAATGGCACTATAGCTGAGCGAGTATTCCCAACTGTGAATATATTTTTTTTACATCTGGGTCCGACGCCAGGTTGCCAGAATTTTTTATATAACCTCTACGCCTGTTACTACCTCTACCTGTATTTGATCTGCCAAAGGAGTTATGCGAGTATACCAGCTCGGAACGTACCCTCATGTGTGTATACGTATAGAAAAGAAATTCTCCTAACTGCCAGAAAGACACAAGTTAAAATATTCACTTCCTAAAAAAAAAAAATGAAAAAGTCTATGGCGATAAAACTTATTGATCAGATCTCCACTTACAGGACACAACTTGGTGAATTAGGCCTGAACACTGCCTCTATCACTAAATAACTAAAAAATGGGTAGACTTATCTGCTATTTTATGGGAGAATCTCTGGAAGAGTGTCACGCCCACAACCACACGTTGTCAGAAGAAATGGGTAGATGATATTTATCAGCACAACTTGACTGTAGGTCACACAGACATTTAATGGAATCTGAAATCTTCAACCTGCTTCTTACAGGATCAGAACAGCATCTTCCGAAAAAATGAGGGCGATTAATGTTCCATCTACTTTCTTCAACATTCGTAACATGTTCCTGTTTCCGTTGTTCCTCTGACTTGTTGACAGAAGACGATGAAACACATCAGGATACAGCTGCTTTTTTCCCTCGGTGTTTAAGTCTCTTGTGTAACAGAAGCGATACAAGCAATCATCAGGGAACTTCCTCTTCCTCACACAAGTAGTCATTGCTGTGATGGGGAATTATATGCAAACACTTGAAGTATTCCTATCCCGTAATGCAGATAACGTCGGGGAATTCGACATGTGTGTAGTCGATATGCGAACACGTGAAGTGTTCTCTTCCCATAATGCAGATATCCAGCTCTCACAAATCTCGAGCAGATGTTTTCAGTTTTCTATGTTTTCAAAAAGCACCAGGTCTTACTCGGAGGGTGGTATTGCAGACCGCTGCCACCATTATATTGTGAATGCTTTTGGCACTCACAAGGGTTGTTAAACAGAGAGCTGTTATGTTCTGAAATCTCCCCCTATATGGAAAGTTAACTCTTCTTTGTACTCGTCTACATACACACACGCACACACAAACTTATATGCATGTGTATGGTATATACATATCTTGAAAATGAAAATCTCATCTTCGATCCTCCTTACTTTGAGAATTCGACATAGAAGGTCCTGAAACGTTAGATAATTAAAGTATTGAACAATGGAACTTTCTTCCCTCATTTGCTGCTGTTCATCTGTTAAATGACTACTATAAACGAAAGTTGGTAAAATGTGATAAGCTTCAGCTTTTCATCGTGGTTATTTATAATACAGACTCGCATAATTCACGGGACATTAAAATATTAGTGAGATTTCCCCACATTAAGTATTGGCACAGAATGATTTATCCAAAAAGTTAACGCTATGAGGAATATGTCACTGACAACATCCAAAACCTATAAATTTTAGAATGAGTTACTAGATTTTCACTGGTAGAGCCGTTCTTTGATGACACAGAAAACAACGTACACAGAAATATCAGATTTTGTTTAGCTTAAACCTTGATCATTACAACAAATAATGGTACTACCATGGTTATACCATTTAATGAGAATTAGCATCATTTTAATTTCACTGATAAAGTTGAAGTGGCATATAAATCTCAAGGCTTCTTGAACTTGGTCGTATCATAGGTTGTGTGAAAATTCACTTAATCTAATGTCCAGTACAGAAACATATTCATTAAATGTGTACTTTATATTTTGATTATAGCTTCAGTAGCTATTCTAAGAACAGCTAAGTCACCGCGTTTGCCGGTATAAGACGATTACTCTTATTAGGCGTAGGAAAAAGATAGACATTTCACACTGCTGGGAAAAAAATATATAGGTATTCTGCGTACTACCGGAAATCTCTCTGAACTAAAAGGGCTTTCTCCCCTCACCATCGTCAGTCTCCCTCCCACAGTATAGCTATCATGAATTCTGCGAAGCTAATATTGCGCTGAAATGACGCAATAGTTTCGAAGGAAATTAACGTATTCACATTTCCTAAAAATAATGAGATCCATGCTATTACAGAAAACGTGCTTAAACTTTACTTTCAATATTTTCTGGTGTAAGTCAGCCTAAAATCTCTTTTCGACGTTGAATCTAATTTCACTTTACTTTTATTTTAGTCAGTATTACGACTATTACTTCTCCTTCTGTGGATCAAATTATGTTACTGCTTCACCTGTTTCGTTCATGGTATTGCTGCTCCCAACACAATTAAACAAGGAATGTAACGTTGTATGTGGAATGGCAATAAAGGATTAATTTCAACTGTTTCCTACATTCTTTCTGAAGTAAGAGGCAGTATTTGTAAATACTTCGCAATATCCTCCTACATCGCAGTGTCAATAGTTGTAAACATACGTAATCACCCACTTATATATATATATATATATATATATATATATATATATATATATATATATATATATATATATATATATAAAACTGAATCACGAAAATATGGAACGTGGTGAATATATAAATAAAGATAAATTCCACGAAGGAAACGGAAACACTGGAGTGCTGCGAGGCCTTTCGACAATACGTCCTTTACTTAGCAGACTGAAGAAATATAAAAGTAAGTTTACAAAGAAAGCTCATATAAATGACAGATGGGGATTATAAAGGAAACATATGTACCTGGAATCCTACACAACTGAAGAATTAGTAGAACTGCCAAAACAGGGTTAAATATTTAAGAGGTTTTACAAAGGATTAGGATCAACCGTTCAGAAGCAGGGACAGGACAATTATAAAATTTTACAGGGTCGTGACTGACCACCTAAAAAAATTTTTTAGTACAACAAAATAATTCTCTTTTTTGTAAACAATAATAACTTTTTGCAAGATGAACATTTTTACAAATAAAAAATTATATTAAACATACGGATACATAGAAAATATATATGAAGTAACTAACTTGTAATTAAGTCAGTGATTTTATCTTTTAGGTCATTCTTGAACATTTTTCTAATACAGGGGTCCAAATAATACATGCCAGGGCTAAGATTAAAATTACAACTGGAAGTAAGCTGGATAATAGCGGACTCCAATAGATTTCTTGAAGAGAAATCTTTCGATCTGGCAATCACTGAACTTTCAGTCCAATTTATCCTGTGAGAGTTTTCACTTAAATGAACGAATATAGCATTGGATACTTGTCCAGTTTTGACTGAATACTTATGTTGCTTAACACGTACGTCTAAATCTTTGCTAGATTGGCCAATATAAAAAGAGGGGCAATCCAAACATGGAATATTATATATTATGTTGTTGTTTTCTTTAGGGCTACTTTTTATTAACATTCTTTTGAGTGTGTTATTATAAGAAAAAACGAGGTTTACATTAAAAGGTTTTAACAATGATTTTATGTTTTCAAAACCACTAAAATAAGGCAAGCTAAGAATGTTCTTAGGGGTTTCTTTCTTCATGTTACTTTCACTATAAAACTTTTTGTGGGCTTTGTTATAACAAATATCTAGTATATGTGAAGGATAACATAAATCTGTCCCTATTTTTCTTATGTATTCAATTTCTTGATCCAAATACTGGGGACTGACAATGCGCAATGCTCGTAAAAACATAGAGGAAAAAATTGATATTTTGATGTTAAGGTGATGGCCTGAATAAAAATGGACATAAGTTAAGTTGTTGGTTGGTGTCCCATAAATACTGAATTTACATTAAAATGGTTCTCTATGTATTAAAACATCTAAGAAAGGGAGGCAATTGTCTTTTTCTAATTCTAACGTAAACCTAATGGATGGTACCTGGTTATTCAAATTAGAGAGTAAATAATTTTTTATTGTAAGTCAATGGTGCATTTTACCAACGAATATTTGGTATGGCAATGGGCAACCCTTTATCCCCACTCCTCTCAAACTTGTACATGGAATTCTTTGAAAAACGATATGTACCTAATATCATTTATACTCCTTAATGTGGTTCGGATTCCACAATAAGCTGTAGGTGCCGTTGCTCGGTAACCAATTGGTTCTTAGCCACGTAAAAATAGATCTAATCCTTCGGGCCAGCCCTAGGAGAACTGTTAATCAGCTCAGTGGTCTGGTTAAACTAAGATAATAATAATAATAAAGTGGTATAGGTATGTTGACGATATTTTAGCTGTTTTGCCTGCTGGTATTGATGTAAATGATTTACTGCCTAATTTGAATAACTAGGTACCATCCATTAAGTTTACGTTAGAATTAGAAAAAGACAATTGCCTCCCTTTCTTAGATGTTTTAATACATAGAGAACCATTTCAATGTAAATTCAGTATTTATAGGAAATCAACCAACATTATGTCCATTTTTATTCAGGCCATCACCTTAACATCACAATATCAATTTTTTCCCCTATGTTTTTACGAGCCTTGCGCATTGTCAGTCCCCAGTGTTTGGATCAAGAAATTGAATACACAAGGAAAATAGGGACAGATTTATGTTATCCTTCACATATACTAGACATTTGTTATAACAAAGTTCAGTGATTGCCAGATCGAAAGATTTCTCTTCAAGAAATCTATTGGAGTCCGCTATGATCCAGCTTACTTCCAGTTGTAATTTTAATCTTAGCCCTGGCATGTATTATTTGGACCCCTGTATTAGAAAATGTTCAAGAATGACCTAAAAGATAAAATCACTGACTTAATTACAAGTTAGTTACTTCATATATATTTTCTATGTATCCGTATGTTTAATATAATTTTTTATTTGTAAAAATGTTCATCTTGAAAAAAGTTATTATTGTTTACAAAAAAGAGAATTATTTTAGTGTACTAAAAATTTTTTTTAGGTGGTCAGTCACGACCCTGTATCATCTTCTAATTGTCCTGTCCCTGCTTCTGAACGGTTGATCCTAATCCTTTGTAAAACCTCTTAAATATTTAACCCTGTTTTGGCAGTTCTACTAATTCTTCAATTGTGTTGGATTCCAGGTATATATGTTTCCTTTATAATCCCCATCTGTCATTTATATGAGCTTTCTTTGTAAACCTACTTTTATATTTCTTCAGTCTGCTAAGTAAAAGACGTAGTGTCGAAAGGCCTCGCAGCACTTCAGTGTTTCCGTTTCCTTCGTGGATTTTATCTTTATATATATATACATATAATATATATATATATATATATATATATATATATATATATATATATATATATATATATATATATATATATATATATATATATATATATATATATATAGTTTACGTACATAAAGCATTCAAATTCCAAAGTACCGATAAGAAAAGATGAAAATTACTTTTAATACAATATATATAATAATAATAATGTTTAACCTCATTCTGGGTTAGCGTATAATACTGTATTTGAAAATATAAATATCCACGAAGTTCATTTATATCACAGATGCATCCAAAACTTCACCAATAGTCTATTCATCTGTATTTAACTAAACGCAAATGAGACCCATATGACAAAAATCACACTGGAAATTCCCTTTGTATATTCATAGAAGCTTCCCATTAATAGTCTATATGCAGAATGTACATTTCAGGGAACCATAATTTATTCTGGTCAGCATCCTCTTTTGCCTTGCTCGGATAAATCCATATGAATGCACACTTCTAACTAGTCATACCTTTCATTATACGCTCTACCAAAATTCTGCTATTGCTTCCATATTTTGCTCTTCTCGTTCCAAAATATGAATATATTTCCAGCATCTTTAAACTCAATATTCAATTAATTTTCTTCTGCATGTCATTTTGGGGGCGGGGGATGGGTAAGGGTTCCACACTTTTACGATGTTGGTAAATTTCTTTTGAAACCCATTGTCTTTTGAAAATCTCATCATACTTTCTTTTCTAGCCTGTGGCTTTGTAACAATTACATTTACATATTCACCCAAGAAGTCTTGTACGATATCGTCTCCAGTTCCCATAATAACCCCCATCTTGCTACCCTCCTAATTGCCGATACAAATTCGGTGGCTGGATACACCCTATCATCATCTACCTGCCTTCATGCCGTTGCGCTCCTTGCCATTTTCCTCTTTCTCTCTTTCCCTCTCACTTGCATACCTAACTAACCATGATGCTCCGTCAATGTCTTAACTTCGTCTCAAACATACCCTTAAACACCATGCACCTCTAATCAACTTTCTCAGCCGAAATAAAAAAAATTTCAAAGCTACATCTGAATATAATTACGAACGAGTATGTGCACACACCTATGCATTAATGAGGATGTTTTTCCATGAATGCCGGTACTGGTATGTGTATGCATGTAATGAATGAAGATTATGGCTGTATTAACAACATTCTGTGAGAAATGAGAATGCCCGAATATTGTAACAACAGAAGAGCAACGGAGCTTGCATGACGAGACATATCCCCCATTCTTTGTTTGACCGCTTTCCACGTATGTCATTGTGAGGAAAGGTGTACAAAGGCACAGCGTTGTTTACAAAAGAAGGTTTCATTTTGAAAGTGTAGTCAGTTCAAGGCAGGCTTATCCGTTGAAAGGTAGAACTATATCGTTACAATTTTTTTAATGAATCCTTATTCGCTGGATCCGCCGACTTGCAGCTGGATTAAGAGTTCTTTCAATAGAAGTAGCAACCGAATGTGGTATTCACCTTTCGAAATGAGAGGTCTTTAAAACTTTTGTGAGTGAATTATTGCACTAATTTTAAATCATACCTATTGTCCTAACAGCAGGTGAACACGAAAATGAGACTGCTGTACTTAGAAGCATTTTTGTTCATTTCCTAATGACTGTGTTTAATGAAACCGTTTCTCTTTCCTTGCAGCGACTGGCCTTTCGGAGCGGTGTACTGCACGATCAGCAATTTCATGGCCAACGTAACAATCTCAGCCAGTGTCCTTACGCTTATGGCGATATCCTTTGACAGGTACGTATTCAAAGAGGAATAAATTCGGTGAAAGAAGTGATGTCGTAAGTGGATGGAAGCAATCTAATGTTTCGCTTCTAGAATGTACGAACAGTATGTATTAATTATTATTGAAAAGAAATGGCCTTCAACGGTGAATGTGTAAGCTAGAGGAGAAATGGGAGTAAAACTCAGTAGTGAAATACAGCACAGATTCATGTCAAAACTCTGGAAAACCAAATCTCCATCTCACGGTAATGGCCGTTTTCATGCAAATGACTGTTTGAGTTGATAATCAGATGGCACTCCGGAAGCCATAAGATAGAAGCGAGATGCGCTCGCAGTTAACACATAATACTCGGGTAAGTCAGCGCCTTGTTTACAGGATTTAAAATGTGAATTCATCCACAAAGAACATAAATTTGTTACCATAAAGTTATGTATGGAAACGAACTAGTTAAATGTTAATCGTACCTTTTTACGGCCGAAACTTGGGCGTTTTCGACTTTTCATAGCACAAATGAGATTCGATTACAGTTCAATCTCGGTTTCTAATGTAAACACTTATCTTTGGTTTCTAAGAATTCTGGGAATCTACATTGTTTCAGATTACGAAATAAGTCGTCAACCTCGTTATTTACACTTCTGAAATTCTTCCTTGTTATTAATTGTACTCTTACATAATTATGTCCACAGTACCCAAACTGATGGCATGTCATATATCCTGCAAATTTTCTAATATTTTTTTTTATGGCGATGTCACCGAATTATGTACCATATAGGAATGATAATGATGTACAGTACTTTCAGCAAACCAAATAAGGTAACAAATCCCTATGTGATGACATCATGTTTAAGTTCTGAATTCCTGTTTTAAAATTCTCTTTACAAAAGTAATAAATGATGCAATCACGGGTCACGGGACGAAACTTCGCAGCAAAGGTCGTATTCGTGTATATACTTGAAACTGCCTTATGAGTGCCATAACGTTCTTCTTACCAATGAATGGCATCTGTCAATAATTATTTAATGATATACCAAAATTGTATTCAGTAAAAAGAAGAAAAGGGAAGGTTTTAAGGGCTGCTCCATGAGCAAGAACCCGTGCTGGCATAATGCCAAGCTAATAAAAAACAACAACAACAAAAAGGGAAGGAACGTAATAAGGTGAATATTATCCTTTTACAAAATTGCTTCTTTTTATTTAGTGATCCACCCCAACCCCAATTAAACGAAATATAGTATTCTAAATCATATTAAGTTCATATTCATTTTTCAGGTCAAGAATAATAATCTTCACTTAACGTTCAAAGAGAGCATTTTTTTTTTTTTACGTGAAACACAAAATTACCTGTACACAAGTAATTCAAATTTAGTTGCACAAGCTCAAAATGTATAACACCTGAAGGAATGACTGAACGTTATCTAAAATATGTTTCAAGGAAACTTTCGAAATTTTGGTTTTTAAACCACACATGATACACAGGCATCCCACTTCTACAGCTTTTGCCTTGAAATTGTTGACGCCTGCACTTCCGTTCCATAGCAAAGGGATCAGTCTCAACCAGTTGCTCGCATTTATGTTGTTGTCGTATGAATCCCTTCTGTCACATAAACTCAAACGTGTACTTGATGAAGATTTTTCCTGCTTTTGCAGTTAACATTAGATACCAACTTATGTCATATATTGCCAAATTTTCTTCTGCCACGAAAACTACTGATATATTTTCTTATATCTATCAAATATCTTAATCTTACTGTTACCCAAACTGACGTTTACAATCGAAACCCTCATCAAATTATCCAAACTGTTTCATATTAAGTTATCAAACATTTCACTTACACATTTTTCTTAGTTATTCAAAAATATAAAGGCACAATTAAAGGCTTTAATCCACTTCCCAGGCCCCTGCTCGGGCCATGAGCCAAGTTTCATAAATTAATTCATTCTTAATATATGCATACCCACTCAATCACATGTGTATATATATATATATATATATATATATATATATATATATATATATATATATATATATATAGCAGCGAGTTTGGGAAGAATGACAATTCCTTTTTTTCCATTCATTGTACTTTATTCAGCTGACGTTTCAGGTCCATCTGTCCCATTTTCAAAGCTATAAGTTTAAGGATAAAGGTTAAAAACAGACTCAGACATAAAAACAAGCAGTTTAACATAAAATAATAAAAGTATAAAAGGAAATATGATAAAAAAAGGAACACAGTTTATCGAGTAGTAGTGAAGGCAGAAACTGAGTGACACTCAGGTACCGTTTGTTTCCAACAGAAGCTCATGAGAGGGACAGTACAGAGGTGTTGATGTCATCTGAGTATTTAACCGGGGAACTAACTGTTTAATGAAGAGTGATTCGTGTATTGACAGTTGATGGTCATTTGGAGCTTTGCCTATTATTTTAAAATCTTTGTAGTTGATGTTATATTTACATTTTTTTGGCGTGATATCTTATGCATGAGAATTTGGGGTTTGATAATTTTACACCCGTTCGATAACTTATGCCATTCATCTGGTTTAAAGCAACCTCCTTCAGCATTGATATATATATATATATATATATATATATATATATATATATATATATATATATATATATATATATATATACACATATATATATATATAAATCATATATATAGTGGATTTTGTCTTTATATATTCATCAAGTTCCATATTTTCGTGATACAGTTATACATACATACATACATACACATATATATATATATATATATATATATATATATATACATATACATATATATACATATATATATATATATATACATATACATATATATATATACATATACATATATATATATATATATATATATATATATATATATATATATATGTATATATATATATATATATATATATATATATATATATATATATATATATATATATATATATATATATATATACTGTATATATATACATATACATCTATATATATTATATACATACATATATATATATATATATATATATATATAATATATATATATATATATATATATATATATATATATATATATATATATATATATATATATATATATATATATATTCACGTTCGCTGCCGTGAGGGTAAAAGATGGCTCTAATTTTGACCTTTGATAACAACACCAATAAGATAAGGAATGGAGGTAAATTTATGTTTTCCATTAAATAGTATAATTCACTAAAAGGTATCAGAATATGAAATTATTTACAGAAGCTGTCAATGGAGCTCCGTGGCACTACCAGAATTACGTTAATAGAATCACAAACACTATAGAAAAGTGTCAAAAAACTGCAAGCTTTTAACATAAGGCCCTCGTAGGCTAATAAGCAATGGGTATGAGTGAGGAGCCGAAGAATGCACAGAATGGGGTACATTAAGCGAGAACGGGCAGCACCGAGAGTCCAGATATCTTGACCTTGTATGGCTCCTGGGGTATGCAGGAAGATGGCACCGTTGATCTACAGTTGATATCACATAACAGGTATCCGAACCACGAATCGGCAATAGCAGGAATATTGAAAACACACGAGGGGGCTCAAGTAATAATGAACTTGGTATATGTAAGCAAAATACCAGAACACTAATTATGTAACAATTATGGTAAACCACATATGCGCAAATTAACACTAGTATGCCACTATTGATAACACAATCACCACAATCAAAATCATAATACTCTCTGAGGGAGAGTAAAAGGTTATGGGTATCAGAGAAATGAAGAACAGGTGGAAAACAGGTAAAATAAAATTTGGTGAGGCAGACAAACAGCTTCCAATCACATTACCTTAGCCAGTGGACAAGATGTGAGGTTCGTAGAGCACGATTACCGCAGTAGGGCGTCAATGGAATCGGTGTCACTTAGGGTTCCCCACCATACAGGAAATGAAACGAAATATAAGGGCGCTGTCGGGCTAGCAAGACATCAGCGCGCTGAGGATAAGCAGCTGGATAAGACAATCTTCAGCGTGACACCAAAAGGGGATGTCAAGTTGGACTCGATCAGAGTCTCTCAGCAAACTTCTGGACAGAGTGGCATCATCAGGTTAATGAGTAAAGTGACGTCTAGCAGAGTGACGTCGCGAGAGTGGCTAGCAGAGGGTATACTAGCAGGGTGATGTCTTAGGAGTAACTAGCAGAGTGACGTCTTAAGAGTAACTAGCAGGGTGACGCCTCAGGAGTGACTAGCAAAGAATGATCCGTCGGAGCCTGCATATATACCACAATCGGTGCTGACGTTGGTTGTGTTTTTGACATTTCTGACAGCCTCTTCTTAATGGGGTCATCCATTGTCCTTTTCTCAGGGCACGTCGATAATCCGACCAGGTACCTGAAAGGTCGTTGAGACTCAGCCAATGAAAGGTTCAAGAAGGAGAGGTAGCAACGGTCTGATAATTAGATGGGAGAGTCTAGGATGAGTAGGTGGGGATGCAGGTGTGGGTCAGGTCAAAGCGGTGACCCTTAATGGCATGGCAGTAGTTGAAATGGAGGCGAAACTTCTCAGTGTGCGAAGTGACAAGATTGGCTGGGGACTTGAGAACAATAGTGGCTAGGGATATAATTCTCAAACGGTCGCAGTAATTGCAAGCAGCTGCCAAAATCGTCACCTAGAGCGAGGATTAATAGGGTCAGGTCAGATCAGTAATGACTTGGGGTACAGTCATGCATAAGTTTCTCATTAAACACCTGCATTGGCTTAATTTGGGAGGGGAAGCCATGGGAACGTTTGAGTGAAAACTTCAAAACAACTAGTACTTCTTTCAAAATGTACATTACTTATGCATGTGAAATGGAAAATTTACTTTAACTTACATTCGAAAATCAAGAATAAAAATAAAAAACAAACGAATTAACAAGGCGTTTGTGACAGCCTCCCAACAAATGAAGACGTTAAATGCCCCTTTCAGGCGTGAATTTCTAGAAGATTTTACGGATTGATATACGTGACTCTCTCTCTGATCTAATATATCTCAAAGAAAACAGAATCATAACTTCTAGACAAATCAGTAAGAGACAAAATAAACATAAGTGACACATTCAATATTACAAATTCATTGTACTTCAAAACACAGGCTTGCCTCAGGTAATTATTCTATTTTAATTCATAACATACAAATCCATCTCCAGTCTTATATATGGATCGTGGTTGATTGGATCAGATAACCCTTGTCTGATGCATACATGGTACACTTGTGTTAGCCCATACACAAGGCTACACCACTGTCAATGTAAAAGGAAAGGTAAAGATAGACAAAGGGGAATTCTAGCTAAGACAACATATAATGGGACATGTTATAAGATACAAAACTTAAAATGTAGGGAGTGACTTGATCACCCTTTCTGTAATAGGCATCAATCACTGGTAAATGTGAAAATCTGAATCGTCAGGTAGCTTTACTCATCAGAGATCATACAGGACTCTCAGTATAAGTACTGACAGGGCCAAGGCATCTGGCACTTGGCACTCTGCATATCACTCAAGCAGAGCGGTAAATGTAACATAAAGTTAGCAATAGACTACTATGAGTGGTACAATGAGTGTTACTGTAGTAGCAGAAGCAATTACATGATGTCAAATGACAGGAATGGAAATTACTTACATTTTGCAAAGAGTCAGAGAAAGAGAGTACTTGATATCCGACTCTGGACTACAGGGCCAAATTACTGAAAGTGGGGGCACTGTGCCAGGATGGCACCAGTGCCATGAGAACTTGGTAATGCTCCTAGGATCTGGGACATGGTTCTCATGGATGGGTTCAGTGACATCTAAACTAGTAAGCATGAGTGCCATCAGGATAAGAGGTGCTTTCTCAACAGAGATAGCAGCGTGGCTTTCAGGTTCGGACTCATAAGGGGCCCTGCCTTCCCAAATCAGGTGGGAATCGGTGGAGGGTGCCATGGCTATGGCAGGCATCTGGGAGAGGGCGACACTGGATGGCATTTTCATGCCACTGATTTCAAGAGGAGAGGGTTCCTCTTTGGTTACGCGAGATGTTGGCAAAGGAGGCCAAGATGGATCTGCAGGTTGCGAGGCTGCACGGCCACCGAGGCAGGAAGCAAAAAAGGAGGGCCCAGTCGGCTCCTCAGGTTGCAAGGCTGGGGGGCCACCAGGGCATGGGTTAGGAGGAGAGATAGGAAGGGGACAGGTTCTGGGTCGGAACTGCTGTCAGGTACATGGATCATATCCATAAGTTCTGCAATGAATGTAGCTCTGAACTTAGCTACTGCCAGTTCAAGATTTCATTGGGCTTCTCTCTCCTGCTTGGCTCGGGTTACCTGGGCATCAACCCCCAGGTGGTAAAGGATTCTCCACGAGGTTCCGCTCCAGGGCGAGTACCTGGAACTATTGCAAGTCCTCAGTGTACAATGACAACTTGGGTATGCAGAGGAGTAGTACGACTGCAAGATAGCACTGAAAGTTGTTCCAGTGAGCGCAGAATCACAAATGTGCGTCGGCTCAGAAAAGGTGAATACCAATGAAGGTGGCGCTCGTCGTAAGCTTTGTTTCAGGTTGTCTATTTCAGACAGGTCAAGGCACCTAAGTGCGGTACTCCCAGAGTAAAGAATTCAGAATGAGGCACTCACTGGCATTCAAACAACAGGTAGGAAGCTAGGCAACGGTCTACTTCAGGGCTTGCTCGCTTGAGTGGGTTGGCACCAAAATGCGTGTCAAGGTGTGTCTGTCACGGCATAGTTGTGTTATTCAAACATGGTAGCACTCCCAGTGCTGAAGCAAAACAGTCTCTCAGGACACAAACATACAGCTAACAAAGCTTCAGTCAGCACCAAAAAGTGCGCAAGTAGTTCTCAAAAGACCGAAGGTGTGTCCCTAAAGGACAGTGGTGGCACTTCTCCAAAGTGCGAAATGTGGGGGGCACACCAAATGTGCGTGGGCAGGTGTTTCAACAGAAACGCAACAATGTTCACACAACACACAACATAGGAGGCACCATGAAGGTGTGTACAAAGGGGCACTCACTGTGCGTATATGTTTCCGAGGGAAACGCAATTAGGGTTCCAAAGGCCATAACACTGTTTCCAAGAAAAGTTTCAGCAAACTTCCTAGAAATACACAACAATAGCTATCTCTTAACAAGAGACCCAGCTTGCAGCAACAGACAGTTATCACAAAGTAAATTTGGAGATTTCTCGATACCCAGCACAGACAATTCACACAACTCATGTCCTGCTTCAAACAAAGCTCTGCTGTCAAGCAAAACAAAGGCAAAATACACAGAATTTGGTTATTCCTAATTTGTACACAAATCAACCACTCTGATTAGCGTAAAACAAAGGTTTGTATATAAGATCAAGTATATGCACAAATCACAGGATATACACAAGATCACAACTGTTCTCATAAGGTAAAAAGATAATATAGCTCGTAAGGTTTGCCGAATTCAGTAAGCGAGTTAATAAATTTCAAAGCAAGAGATAACAAATACCAAACAAATGAGCGTCCTAGTAGTTGGACTTTCTAGTGACCTAAAAGTGAAAGGAAAAGTAAGGCTTTCTCTAGAGCGAACTGCCAAGGTTACTGCCTACAGGAAAATCTATTGGTGACAGTTCAGGTAAACAATAGGGGTCAATGAACTCTTGGCTAGACGGTTTGGTCAGGCATCAAAAAAAGAACTCAGGCTATTATGAATTACTAAATGCTTGTTGCCATACAAACACGGAAGTAGATTTGTATTTGAGTTATTTGAATGGTTATCACTGCAGTATATTAATCACACAATTCTCATAAGCGTTGCTGATATGATAGATGTGATGGGATTACACAACTATGATGAGTTAAGAGAAATAAACAAACTAAAATACATAATTTGATTCTACTGGGTGGATGACTCAAAGCAGGTATGCTCTTGTAGTACTCAAATGACAGATACATGGGGTTGCCAGAAAGAGGGTTTTGTATCATAACGATATACAGAATTCTTTCACTGGGAATTGTGCACTTTTCCTGGTTGTTGAATCATTTACAAAGATATCACTGCACTTGCTAAACACTTAATGAACAACTGAGATCTATAATCTCATAAAACACTGTACTCACACTCGGTAAAGTTACAGGTAAGCGGTTAATGGCACCTCAATCTCAAGGCTATGAATCCACACAGGAAGTCGGCTTCACGAGAGGCGCGGATTGTAAACACTCATGAATGAAAAATCTAAATCTCTAACACATGGAATATGAGAGTAAATGTACTTACTTGTGTGCTGTAGTCAAAGGATGCCAAATACAGGTTCTGCCAATGAAGTGTGTGGATCAGTAAAGGGAACTCAGATTAGCCAGTCATAACTGCTTTGCTAGTTGCCTGAGTTGCAAGGGGTTATGAATTTCACTTTAATATATTATTGTGGCTTGCACCCATGTTCTAAGGATCCTGGCAAAGTTGCCACTGTCACGTTTGAGCTGCCATGAGGATAAAAAGATGGCTCTAGCTTTGATCTTTGATAACAACACCTGACTAAGGGTGGCTGCACTCCAGTGAACAGAAAAGTTGAAAAGTGAATATACTCAAAATTACCAATAAGATAAAGGATGGAGATAAACTTATGTTGTCCATTAAATAGTATAATTCACTAAAATGTATCAGAAGATGTAATATTTACAGCAGCTATCAATGGAGCTCCACGGCACTACCAAAATTACACTAATAAAATCACAAACACTGTAGAAAAGTGCCACAAAACTGCAAGCTTTTAACATTAGGCTTTTGTAGGCTAACAAGCAATAGGTATGAGTGAGGATCCGAAGAATGCACAGGATGGGGTATGTTAAGCATGAACATGGCAGCACTGATAGTCCGGATATCTTGACAGGATATGGCACCTGGGGTATGCAGTTGATATCACATAACAGGTACTCGAACCACGAATCTGCAACAGCAAGAAAGTTGAAAACACACAAAGGGACTCGAGTAATAATGTACTGGGAATACATAGGCAAATATCAAACACTGATTATGTAACAATTACAGTGAAACACATATAAGCAAATTAACACTAGTATTTATGACAAAATCACCACAATCAAAATCACAACACTCTCTGAGGGAGAATAAAAGGTTATGGGTATTGAAGAATAGGATAACAGGTGGAAAACACTTAAGATAAAATTTGGTGAGGCCGACAAACAACTTCCAATCACATTACCTTAGTCCATGGACAAAACGTGATGCTCATAGAGCCAGGTTTCTGCAGTAGGGTGTCAATGGAATCGGTGCCACTTAGGGTTCCCCATCATAAATGAAATAACACAAAGTATAAGGGCACTGATGGGCTAGCAAGACATCAGCTCGCAGAGGGTAAGCAGCTGGATAAGACAATATTCAACGTGACAGCAAAAGAGGGACATCAAGTTGGGCTCGATCAGTCGCTAGGCAAACTTCTGTACAGAATGACGTCGTCAGGTTAACGAGTAGAGTGACGCCTAACAGAGTGACATCACAGGAGTGACTAACGGAGGGTATGCTGGCAGGGTGACATCTTAGGAGTAACTAGTGGGGTGATGTCTTAAGAGTAACTAGCAGGGTGATGCCTCAGGAGTGACTAGCAAAAGATTGGTTCGTCGGAGCCTGTATATATATAACAATAGGCGCCAAGGGCGGTTGTGTTTTTGACATTTCTAGTTCCTCGTTGGATGGGTCGGTATAGTTCTCTGCTAAGCACTCTACTGGGCTCGCATTTGAGTGTCCGGCTGGCCAGTGAAGAATTAGAGGAACTTATTTCTGGAGATAGAAATTTCTCGGTATAATGTGGTTCGGATTCCACAATAAGCTGTAGTCCCGTTGCTAGGTAACCAATTGGTTCTTAGCCATGTAAAATAAGTCTAATCCTTCGGGCCAGCCCTAGGAGAGCTGTTAATCAGCTCAGTGGTCTGGTTAAACTAAGGTATACTTTTTTTGACATTTCTGACAGCCTCTTCTTAATGGGGTCATCCATTGTCCTTTTCTCAGGGCACATCGTTAATCCGGCCAGGTACAGTAAATTCCAAAAGTGAAGCTACAAATTTCAAAATTGATCGTACTTCTTTAGAAACTTGTGGTGTTGCCAGTTAGTATATTTTATTCCAATTATTGTCATCCTCTTTATCTGATAATAAACATCAGTGATTAACTGTAGAACTACAGAAGGTATTTCCCCAGTGAATGGTCAATGTTAGTTCAATAATTGTTTATTAAAAGAAAAAAAAAAGAATTCCCCCCCCAAAAAAAAGAATTTCCCTGTAGAAACATCTGCAACTCTTATTGTTTGATATCGAATGTTCACCATTGACTGGCAGCAGGAACTGAGTGCATAAGCATTGGCCTAATGTGATTTGTAAATTAACTTTCTACTTTTATAGCGTCATATCGAAAGTTATTATGATTTCTTTTGAAAAAGCACAAAGAAGTTTAGCATCTGACTGAATGAAATATAAATAAGACACAAGTTGGTATAGAAAAAAAAACGAAATCCAAGTTATATGCACGTTTAGCATGACTACATGGTTAGGCCTATTTAAAAAATCAAGAAAATATATTTTCCAGCTTATTATTTAATAAATTGAGTTGTTTGGATATCTAGATGGTTGTAAACATGATTTTCCATTAATTAGGTTTCATTATCAAGTCAGGGGAAATGAGGAAGTCTAGGCCTAAGTTAAGTCAGGGGAAGTGAGGAAGTCTAGAACTAAGTCAAGTCAGGAAAGTGAGGAAGTCTAGGCCTAAGTCAAGTCAGGGGGAGTGAGGAAGTCTGGGGTTAAGCCAAGGCAGAGGAAGTGAGAAAGTCAGATAGATGAATTTTCAGTTGTTTTCGGTCAGCCTTGGTGGATCTTAGACTTGAATGATTTGGGAACACTTTTATTATTTGGAGAAGCCCTCTGTATTTGTAACGGTTCTGTATTTGTAACAGAAAACCTGTTTGCAATCAAGTTTACCCTTTCAATAGTGGTTACTTTCTGTCAGTTATTGCAAACATAATGAAGGAGGGAACTGGTTTACCTGTTTATTCAATATTACTGGCTGGCTATCGGGGTACTGGGTCAAAGTCCCACCCAACCCTAGTAGGAAACGGCTGGTGGTAGATAATGTTATGTTTGTGTCGTGGGTCAAAACCGAAGCCAAAGCTGAAGTAGAGTCCGAATGGTCGGGTCCTGAAAGCTAAAATCAGAACTACCAACCACACCCAACTTCTCTGTTGAATCTAGATGCATTCATGGTTGATTATGTTTAATGTTACGGAGATTTTCCCCTTATATTCTATAGATACCAGCATGGTTTTATGCATCTTCGCTAAAATAATTGATAATACACTATGATATTAAATATTTGTTTCCACATTGCTCGAAATATACAACGGTAACGTTGGTAATCCTGTGCTGAACGAAAATTTCAAATTGTTTCGCTTCTGTAGTTTGAAGCAATTACTGTACTTTGAAATACTTACTATTACCGTAATTTTTTCTTATGATTGTTATAAATATCATAGATTTGTTATTTGTGCATCATATGTTAGCTTTATTTTGCTTGATGGAGCTTTCAATGTAAAAAAAAAATCAGTTTTTCAGCTATGTGTTGTAGTTGCCAGTTAGTGAATTTCGAACGAAATCCTCTGAAATATGTAGCTTCACTTTTGGAACTTGCTGTACCTGACTCTCAACGAGAGTCAGCCAATGAAAGGTTCAAGGAGGAGAGGTAGCAACGGTCTGATAATTAGATGGGAGAGTCAAGGATGAGTAGGCGGGGATGCAGGTGTGGCATGGTAGGTAGTTGAAATAGGTGGGAAACTCCTCAGAGTGCGAAGTGACAAGATTGGCTGGAGACTTGAGAACAATAGTGGCTAGGGAAACAACTCTCAAAGGGTCGCAGTAATTGCATGTGGCTGTGAAATTATCACCTAGAGCAGCGATTACTACGGTCAGATCAGATCAGTAGTGACTTCGGGTACAGTCATCCGTTAGTTTCTCATTAAACACCTGCATTAGCTGAACTTGGGAGGGGAAGGCATGGGAACGTTTGACTGACAACTTCAAAACAACTAGCACTTCTTTCTAAATATACATTACTTATACATGTGAAATGGAAAATTTATTTTAACTTACATTTGAAAATCAAGAAGAAAAATAAAAAACAAATTAATTAACAAGGCGTTTGTGACTATATATATATATATATATATATATATATATATATATATATATATATATATATATATATATATATGCTGAGACAACAAAATTGTATTTTATTGAAGCAATCCTTTCTTGATTGCTTTCAGATACATAGCGATAGTGAAGCCTTTGGAGCCAAGAATGTCCAAGACGACGGCGAGGATCTTCATTCTTATCATTTGGAGTTCATCAATGCTGCTTGCACTCCCGTGCATCCTGTATTCTGACACAGTCTCCGTCAGGTAATATGAAACGTTATAGTTTTACTGTATTTCAACATACATATATTCGGTGTTCTCAAAATTTTCTTAACGTTTTACATTTGTTTTTCGTACAAATAAACTTCTTTCTTGCATGAATATTTCACTTACTTCCTTAAAAGTTCCCGCCTTCTAGCACTCAGATAGTAATGTAATGCTTCACTCCACAATGACACTGAAAGCTGAATAGATAGTTTTTATGTTCAGTTTTTTTTTACCATAAATATTTTGCTGATTATTTGATAGACGTCTCATCTAGTCACCTGAAAATATAGGATTTTTAGAGAGCAAATATTTTCGAGAGTGGTTGGTGAAGTATACATTCAACCTTCGATTTCTTATTATCAAGTTTTCAGAAGAACAGGAGAAAGTTAATATTTTGTACAAAAAAAAAAAAAAACAGATTATTCTCTTTTATATGTGCTGCTAAAAGTGGGTGAGGCTAAGAATTTACGTAAGACTGTAGATGGTATTTACTAAATAGTTTTGACTTCGTTTTAACCTAGACCAGTGTTTCTCAAGCTTTTTTTACTTCATGACACATTTGTAGAGTAATTAAAACTCTGGGGCGCACTTTGAATTTCAGTAACATAAAATTACCCATAAAATGGCAATTTTTTTAATATTAGGCCTTACATGTGACAAGCAAACTCTTATTTCCTCATCAGCGCATCTAATCTTTTATCTATTTGTACATGTAATTCTGGCAAGTGCAGAAAATCCCAATTCACATTCAATGCTTCCGAGCTACTGAAGGATCTTCCTCTTTGATGGAAATCCAAAACTGATGAATGCGCATCTCTTTATTTCGATATTTAAGCAACGATCAGCAAATATGGTAGCCATCTCTTCTTCTGTTAACGACAAGCCAACGTCACCAGTTGGAACGTCAATAAAAGGAATGCGAGTCCAACCATATTGCTCACTGTTTATGGGTGGAAAATAACAACTCAGGTTACTTTCCATAGTTGTTAAATGATCCACTATTAGAGGGATTAAATCATTTACATATACTTTTCTAACCAAAGGAAACATTTCCAAATAGCCTGAACTTGCTTTCCTTTTCCAAATCATTAGCTTTTTCGGAATGCTTTTATTTTGTCGACCGATGAGAGGAGGTTTCATTTCCATTTTTCATAGATATGTTCAGAGTATTCAAGTATTTCAGTCTTGTGTTCCAACTTTGAGATCCAAACTCACATTCAAGAAGTTCGCAAAAGTCCCTTTAATTTTTTTTTTTTTTGTTTTCTAAAAAAATGCAAGTAGTTCTTGTCGAAGTTCAAGTACACGACAGAGTACCTTACCTCTTGATAACCATTTTATGCAAAAGTAAGCGCTTATGTTGCGAATCCATATTTTCATAAAGTAGTTCGAATATACGAGTTGTTACTGGTCTCGTTTTAATTTACCATTACTACAACTTGATCCAAAACTTATTTCAATTTAGTGCCCAGCGTTTTTGCCATTAGGAATTCTCTGTGCAAGAAGCAATGAGTCGTAATAGTGCTTGCACTTTGTCGTTTTACTAACGATACAAGACCTTTAATAGAATTTACCATTGATGGAGCTCCATCACTAGAAATCCCGACACGCGAGTTCCAGGATAAATTCCATTTCTCAAAATAGTTATTCAAAACATGAAAAATGCCTTCACCTTCAGTAATGGAAGTCAATCCTTTGCAACAGAGAAACTGATCTATCATTTCATCTCCATCAATAAAGCGAATAAATGGCAATGGCTGCGCTTTGTTGGTTATGTCCGTTGATTCATGAACTTGAATTGCAAAGAATGTATTCTGAAGCTTATTATATACTGCACAGATTCTCCTCAGCGTAGTTGGACATTTCCAAAATACGTCTGTGGACAGCATCATTGGACTGCGGAATTTTGCTTGCTTCTTTTTCTCTATCATCTAACATAGTCTTAACCATCTTTTTGCATGCGGAAAAAATAATGGATCCAGCAATAGTATGAGATTTCATTTTTTTAAGATACTTATTTCCGAGACTTCATAAGAAGCAGTCTGAGATTTTTCAGATAATGTTGCTCTACTTTTGATAACAACTGTTTGCTTCGTTTGTTGCTCAACTAATTTTTTAGAATAACTTACGTCTTTTCCTTGGAGGCTGCAATATGACGTTTGGAAATGTTTGCTTAACTTACTAGGAATCATCGACTCGTTTGACATTCTGCATCCACAGACCAAACACAGTGGAAGTGGCTGATTTTCATCTCCAGTCCAAGTGGAGCCATAACTTAAATTTTAACTTTCGTCGTATTTTTGATAAGGCCTAATCTTCTTTTTCTTGCACCTGAACTAGTTTCACCATTAGAATGAAGTTTATCACTTATGTGCCTCGTTTAAAAATTTATACATTTTATGGGTAGTCAATTTTTGTTTCTAATATCATAATTCACCGAATTTCTTGAACGAGAGCTTTGGAAAGTAGCGTGGCAGCGTCCGGGGGTCCACTGGCTGACTGAATGACGGGTCACAATTGCAGATGCCTTCGCACGAGTATTAAAGTAGAATAAAGAGATCAGGTCATCGCCGCTAATCATAAACCCATTTTGACCTGTCAGCTTAAGGAGGATATTCCCTTTTTAGGTTATCCCTTTTAGCTGAGTTTAGCAGTAGTAAAGAAGATTTAATCTAAATGCTAATTCTACCATTGAGATAAAATCTGGGAACAACCATCCGTGAGAGAGAGGCTGTTTAAATCCCTTGAGGATCGGAAAAGGGAGAGGATCGTCCATTCTTTCTTAAAGCTTAAGGAAATCAGCATCCAATTTAAACTGTTAAAAGACAAAGGCTTGACTCAGACATTAGAGCCACGTGCTTGGTATCTGTATCTTTTTAAAAATACAGATTTGTTTAATATAAAAAAAATTATAAATTAATATTTCTTAAAAAAATTGAGAAAGGTTGACTAAACGGTTATCTTAAAAGAGATAGCTTGTAAACACAAAGGACAGAAAGTTCTCTTGATGGTCATTACTATTAAATGGCCAGAGACGGTAAAGTGTTTCCACATTTCTGCAGGTTTATCTGAAGCCCTCCGATTTCGTATACCTTTTATGGATCTTGGTAGTTTGTATCCACAAATTTCCTGTATTAACCATCACTCTCCCTCTGATCATCTTCTATTGAAAGTTTGCATCTAATGATTGTCATCATCATCGCCATCAGTTGTAACAGCAGTCCGCCTGATTTTGAGGTTTTCTCTCCTACTTAATCTTTCCTTCAGTATATTAAACACGCCACAAAATTCCGCATTATCATCCTCGATTGATACTTTGACTTTTCTTATAGAAATCCACATACACAAAATGTACCACCAGTGTAGTTTTCATTTCATTTCATTCTCGGGATTTTCTTTCAAATTCTCTCGAAACAGCTCGTTTGTAATCAAGTCCTACCATTTCACTCCTCTGCGTCCAGGATCCATCTGCATACAATCTCCACGTGTTAACCTTTACTGATGGCCTCATAAGTTACCCTCTACTGATGTCTGGGTCAGCGATTCTTAAGCCTTTAATCCCAATCAACATTCGGAATCCTTTTCTTTATCGCTGCCCAAATCTTCGCTCTGTCGAAAGATTTACCAGTAGTTATTCTTATATTCGATTATACGCCTTCCCCACGTGGAGGGAGTGTCTTCACAGGGTACCAACCTTCCTTTTGTCAGCAAGTTTTTTAGGATATATTGCCACGATGCACTTGTCGACCTGGCAGCGACTCACCACGGTTGACTAACTTCTATAAACACAATTTTTTAAAAATTCTAACAGGGACATGGTGAACTTTACTGAAAAAGACCTATATACATATTCGAATATTCTTGAGACCGACCTTGAGTTTTTCGTAAGTGGAGTTGGTGGCCTGCAACCCTAATTACCATCGACCGTAGACAAAAGCTATACTTCTCAAACAAGTTTTCATTTGTATTGCTTCTCCCATCTACAGTTCATACATTATGATTATTATTATTATTATTATTATTATTATTATTATTATTATTATGATTATTATTATTATTATTATTATTAATGTATGGACTGTGTATACTGTTTTTCCTTTTGCACTATTTTAACAAATTCTGCATTTCCTGTGATGAAAAGCTCTCAAAATATGGTAAATAAAATTATAAGGACTTATAATCTCAGTAAATACTGATAGTATAATCAGATTCCTAGAAATATCGCTTGCCTCTTATTATCATTATTATTCGTTGAAAGGAATGGCACTCTGTATGCTGTTGAGCTTATACTTCGCCTTCTCAACTCGGCGCATAAGTTTCTTCGTTTCAACAAGTAAATTATAAGGCAGCTTACCGAAGTTCATTTTTATTCCGGAGCCTCAGCAGCCCCTGAAGGAGGTGAATGGCGCCAGGGTTACTACCATTACTACTTACTGTAGATTTAGCCCGCCTTGTGCTGGCACGGGCTCTTGCTCTTCAGCAGCCCGTAACTGATGATTGAGATTCTTCTAAGAAAAAAGATAATTAACAGTTCGTGCAAGAACAGTTTATGGTGTGAACCATGCCCTCATTGTTGATACCATTCGGCCCAATCTAACCACTGGGCCAGAAATGAAAAGGGGTATTGGGAGAGGAAGTGTTATAGCAGCAAGACCCAGTGAGTACATGCAGGGAATATTTATACCCGAAAACGGGTTTACAAAAGAAGGAAAGCGATTTTTGTTGGTCGGTCATATCCCAGGAGCTCTCCCATTGGCTGCAAGTCTGACAGATTGTTTGGCGGGGGGGGGGGGTTCTGCTCGCGGCTCGAGGAGGCTTTATGGTTCTCTTATTACTGTGGGTGAATTGTATTGTGTGGAGGAACAAAATTTTATAGTTTAATAATTTATTTGGCTGTAGACCATGTGTTCAACTTGACACAGTAGAGTGTTTTCAGAATAAGAGAATAAAAAAATGTCCAGTAGGATGAACTTGCGTTTATCATGACTATTTAAAATGTTTTCAGCAATTAGGTGGAAGATTTAACAGGTTTTTATATGATAGTAATATGATAGTAACCGAAAAACCGGTTACTATCATATTTCTAATTTGTTTTACCGCTGCATTTGGAATTATTTTCTAATATGATTGACTGGCATACACATTAGGGCAATTTAGTTAAAAATCTTAGAAAAGAAAAACAATCAAATCCAAACTCTTCGTTCACTAAGAGACCTTAGATAGGGCGTTTTTATTGGTACAATTACTTTTCCAATGAAGCGTGAGGTCAGATCCGAAGCCAACACGCTGCAGACGCTGGGGTTGTTGATGGGTTATTTCATACGATACTGAAAGTTGCTATTGCTTCAGAGACGGAAAGAAGCCAAATTAAGTATGTGGCACGAAACGCTATTTCCAGGATGAGAACGGAATTAAATTTTATGATGTTATGGAAAAGCGATAGAAATCGTTATTAAATACCGAATTTTAGCGGGAATGATGTTGCTAATAAATTAACTATTGTTGTAAATTTTCTTCAACCCAAAGGAAGTCTATATACATGTTAATTGAAGGAATATTTATACACTGGTATGAGAAGCTTTGTAAAGGGGGGATTTGTGCAGTAGTATAATGTTGCAAAGAAGACCCTTAAAAATGCATAAACTGAGATATTGTTCTACAAAGTCCAAAAGGAACTGCGTAAAAGAGGGGGGGAGCTGCAAGACTAGGGTGGGGACTGTCTCCAAAAGGAAATAAATCACTTATGTCTCAAAAGACGAAAGACTTTAGGGATCAGCAAAACCTGATGCACAGCACGAATTCCAAAGCTTGGCGGTAGAGAACATAAAAGAGAATTGCCGATCTCATGCAATTTTAGGTGTTGAAAATAAAAAAAGCTGCAGAGGCTGGTAAAAAGAGTTCGAAACTACCTGTAACAGGAGAAAATTAAAGTAAGGTATTAAGAAACAGAAGTCAGAAAAATAGCGACATAATTGTTAGCACAGGTAGTGGCTGAATGGCACTGGTTAATTCGCATAGGTTTTTGTGGTCATTGTAGCGAATGGTAATAGGATGAGAGTGGAGGTTAGTCACATAGTTGAAGCGAGGAAGGCAGCAGGATCTTTGTAAAGGGTTTGGATGAGAAGAATGTCCACTGAGGTAGTAGTTGGTATATCTGACGGGATGGTTGCGCTAATACCCTTGTGGAATTTAAGTGTAGATGTCGAACATAAAAGAGATGACAATAAAAGCCATTGAGGTGAAGTCATGGGGTGGTATGTCTGCAGTAAGAAGTCCTGAAATTGTGAGAATGTAAATATATGATGAAGATATGGAAAATCCTGTATATTTCGACATTTTTAGAAAAAAAGGTGGAAGATGGATACCCAGGAAGGTTAATAGGATGCTTGAGAGAGGTTATTGTTCTAGCATGTGTAATACAATCGTTGTGCTGCTGATGAGCACTTCATGCAGAAGTGTGAACTGGCTGAAGTTTTCTGGACAATAGGTGTATGCTTGATTCAGTGCATAAACAATGAATATGGCCATGATCATTGTTTGATTTTTCTTTAGAGCCACTTCGTATAATCCAGGTAGTGCCTGGGTTGAGGCCCTGAGCTCAGGGTGCAAGCACATGCTGCCTTGTGGGGTGACACCTATTTAGGTAAAGGCTAAATCTACTATTGAAAATTGAATCTGTGCAGGATTAGCATCAGAAATCATTGGCAGTGGGATAATGGATAAGGTTAAGGCATTGAGTGTTCTGTCCTCTTCTTCAGTTCTGGCCACCTGGTGGATAACCTTGGTTAAAAACAGTAGGCAATGGCGGAAGTCAGTGGTCTTAGTCAGCTAGGAACTGCACACTACAAGGAACTAGCTATCCTTTAGTGTATTTAGCCAATCCTCCATGGATTCTGACACAATAATTGCTAGGCACAATTTTGAAATGATCCGCAATCCATTCATACGGAAGTGCTAAGAATTTCCTAGTCTATAAATGCTAAGGATAAATTGAAAATAGGAAACTGGAATTTGAGAGCCCTAGATCAAATTGAAAAAAACAGAACAGGTAGAAAATGAATTCAAGAAATGGGAGCGGTATACCTCAACTGTTTTGTGAATCACATTACAAATAAATGGGAAGAGAGTGGATGGAATTAATGGAAAAGCAAAGGGGATTGGTAAAGAAGTAGGCGTGACCTTAACACCAAATACAATATTTGCAATAAAAATTCAGGCTTCTATAACTCAAGAAGGCGTCGACGTATTGATGTGCGGTTTGAATTTTTTAATAGAACGAGAGAGCAGCAGATTACTGCTTGGAAGACTGAAGTAAAAACAGTGCAGTATGATCATCATAGTGTGTTATGCACAAACAAATGAACTCTGAAAAAATAAAAGACGAATTTTATAAAGAATTACAGACTATTTTGGATGAACTGTTGGTGATAGGAATGATAAATTTAGAAGAAACAGTGACGGTTTGAACGATGTACTGCGTAAGGAAGACCTGAGAGAGAATGTAAACGAGAATATTGTGCAATTCATCAATTTCCGTGCTACACATAATTTACTAATTGGAGATACTCTTTTCCCAAAAAAAAGGATATCCATGAACACAACCGGACAGCTACACATGTAAGCTACAGAATCAAATAGATTACTAACAAGCCCACAGGGGCCACTGTCTTGAAATTCAAGATTTCAAAGAATATGGTGTTCATTTGACAAAAGTAACATAAGGTAAAATTAAAATAATACAGAAAGAAGAGATCAGTTATTAGAACAAATAAATTCACAAATTAATAAATAAAAAGAAAAAATGTAAGTAAATTATAAAATACAAGAATTGCTTTCGGGTCATATTGCATTGCATCTTCGCTTGAACTTTTGAGGTTCCTATTGCACAACATCCTCAGGGAGACTGTTGTATAGTCCAACGGTGTGAGGAAAATAGGGCCTCTGGAAGTTCGATAGCGGGGCACATTTACTGTGTATTAATGCTGTTGTTCAGCAACTCTTGTTCATAGCAGAAAAAGGATATCAAAGATCAGTTGTGAATGTGAAAGTTCTCTGTTGAAATACAATTTATGAAAAATTCACAAACAAGAGACCATCCATATAAGGTCCACATCATAACTGTTAATGTTAAGAAATAGAGACCTACAACCAGAAACTATTGTCTAAGAGAGATAAATCTCTGGCAGAGGCAGATATCCATTCTGAAGAACAGTATTCTAGTAAAGGAAGAACAAATGACCTGAAACAGGTTGCAATGATAGCATCACTGTTATAAATATAAGAGGCCTTATGTACAATACCTAACTTCCGCCTAGAATTTACTGACGCTTTCATTTCATGTTTCTCAGAAGTAAGATGGGAGTCAAAAGTTGCGCCAAATATGGTTTGAGCTTCAGACTCATAAAGCAGAGTCCTATCCACCTGAAGGGGAGTATGGGGTGCAAAATCACTACGTGATCTAATAGTCAACAGCGATCTAATTTTACTGGGGTTCAGCCTCACACCTCACAGACTATACCATTCACTAATCTGCTCCATGTCACAATTGAGACTAAGGGCAGCTTCAGTTCTCATAAGCGGAGACTTTACTACACCCACAAGTGTTGTATCATCGGTATACAGAACAATCTTGCTTCCCAGGCCAACAACCACGTCACTTGTATACACCTACTGTAGAATCACAGCGGACCAAGAACACTACCCTGTGAAACTCCAGACACAACAGTTGTCGCTTTGGTAAAGATCCCACCAACAGCAACTCACTGCTGCCTTTTCGTAAGGAAATCTTGAAGATATGCTAAAACATAGCCATTAATAAAGAGAGAATAAACAGGAAACTTTACAGCTACAGGAGCAGATGTCGGCAATAATCACCAAATGGTCAGTGCCACCCAGCATAAGAAATACTGACAGAGTGCCTTGGTTTCTTACAGTAAAGCTTCTCGAAGATGAACGTCAAGAGGCTTTTGCAAATGATTTCGAAAAAGAGATGCACCTCTAGAAAGCATATCTGAGAAGGAGCAGACAATGAATTGAGAACTGAAGCTGCCCTTAGTCTGCTGGAAAAGGAGTACTGGAATATGGGCTAACAAGTTGGAACCTTGGATATCGGATGAGCCCTAGAATACAATAAAAAAAAATAGATAAAAGCAAAAGGTAGACAAATGTCAGGAATGAGATGGACACACAGAGTAAAACTTACTAAACACTAAAATCTAGATAGTGAAATTAAACAAAGTTCAAGAAGAAATAAAGCCATGTACTCAAGGACAGGCACTAGAGTCTATTTTTTTTTTTTTTTTTTTTTTTTTACCTGGCAAACTTGCACTTAGCTGCTTGCCGCTGATTGGATGGACGTCCTGTTGTCCGAATCTCTCAAGTTTTGTTTTCACACTGTTTCAGAATTGTGATTATACGGTCATAGAGCGAGTTAAGAGCTAAGTTATGTAATTTTATGTAAATACTAGTTGTAATAAACGTAAGTATTAAGAACTTGCATGCCGAAATATGTATATTTAACAATTATGAAACGACACTTACCGAAGCCGTAGACTAGAAAAATGTTTCAAACGCATGGACTTTGTTTAATTTTTAGCTAGATTTTTAGCGAAATCATGCCATTAGTGGTTTGGAAAAAAAAAATGTGTTTATTGTGCATTACTGAAGGTTCTATAATGCCTAAGAACAAAAAATTATCATAGAAATTTAAGCTTGGCGGAGAAATTGAGGAGGTGGAGTTGTGGGGGGAACAGCCAGTGAGTTGTCGTCTGCACATACCACATACAACCAGAATTATCCAGCTTAGAATCGACTATCGAACAGGTGCCTCACTATCTATTTCACCTATTTCAGTCATGGCCACAAGAGCAAAGCACACATGAAGGAACTTCAAACACCAAGCAAAGACATAACTGAAAATCTCTATTTGAAGAACAGTCAATTTACTGAAATTTTATATAGCGGAGAGTAGCACACTAGCTAGAAAAAATGCATTCATAAATTCAATGCATATTCAATTTGCCTTTATACATATCCTAGAATATTAATGACATTCCGTCTGCAGTATTTTTGAAGTGAAAAAAATTAGCATTATGATATGTAAACATCTTAATGTTTATTTTAGGGACACAAGAGCACCACAACACAGATTTGAACCTCCCGCTGAAAGTGCGTCAACCTTGTATCAATCCTGTGGCTGTTCCTCCCACAATTCCACCTCCTCAACTTCTCGGCCAAGCTTAAATTTCTACGATAATTTTTTTAACTTATGCGTTATAGAACCTTCAGCAATGTACAATTAATACGTTTTGGTTATTGCTAAACCATTAATGACAAGATTGCGCTAAAATCTAGCTGGAAATGAAATATTAAAGTTCATGCGTTTGAAACATATTTCTAGTCTACGGGTTCGGTAAGTGTTGTTTCATAATTGTTAAATATATATATTATTTCGGTATGTGAGTTCTTAATACTTACGTTTATTACAACTGGTATTTACATAACATAACATAACTCAGCTCTTAACTCGCTCTATGACCGTATAATTACAACTCTGAAACAGTGTGAAAACAAAACTGTGAGATTCGGACAACAGGTTAAAAAAAAATAGACTATAGTGCTAGGGTAGCCCTCTATTAACGAAATATCCAGGAGTGAAAGAAAAAGAAAAAATACATACATACATACTTACATATATATATATATATATATATATATATATGAAGACAATGTGATTGATATCCGTGAAGGTTAAGACAAAACTATTTTTATGAAAGAATTCAAATTTTATGAAGTGGTATCGATAAGAAAAGCAGACGAAAAACACCACGTTATAATTGAATCACTGCAGAGTATATCAGATTAAGCTGAAATGATACTTCACATATTAATCAGACTGTTCTGCAGAATATGGAGTGGAAACTAAGTATGTTGATTGGGACTGGAAGCCATAGCAAAGGCTTCTACAGAGACATTTCATTTGCGTCGGTTGTAATGGAAATTACCTGTGGGCTTATTCTGGGTAGGCTGGAGGAAGACACTGATGAAATAACGTATTAAGGCATTGTGCATCGTTGTATGGAATATAAAAAAAAATATCCTTTCTGATGGCTTCTTATGATTACGAGGAGTTGGACAGTGCCCACAAAGCAATATTATGGAAGGCCTTGAGTCACTATGTTATTTCGGTTAAATATATAAAGCTAAATGAAATAATCAATGAATAAAGTAATTGCAAAGCTAATGCTGATGGGATCTTGTCAAGTGAATTTGCAGTAAATAGTAGGTACCACAAGAAAGTATTATCTCACCTTTTCTGTTAGCCCTTCCCATATTTTATAAAAAACAAAAAAACAAAAAAAAAAAACAAAAACGCGGTCGGGAATGGAAAAGATTTCGAGTGGTGTTACTAAGTTTACAGACAAGATGTACAGATGATGCTGTTTTAAATGATTATTCATCCTGCCTGAAATCTCCTTATTCACGATTACACAATAGCTGGAAGGTGATGTTTCGACAGTGAATTCAAAATGACTTGCATACTGGATAGTACCTTAAAAATCACTCTTCAAATAACTTTCGCAGAGAAAAAGTAATTTTTCAGGTTATTTCTGTCAGGTTTCCTTCAGTAACGAAACAATAACACCCCTTTGAAATTCACAGAACAGCGAGGGTCAAAAAGAAAGAGGAGAAACAATTATAAGTATCACACACGAATGGAAATCCTGTTAAAACAAAAGATCAAAGGGGGTACAAGCGATCAAAGTGAATTAAAACAAAAAAAACATACGTGGAGAAAATGGAAATAGGTACTTCTAGCGATGTTGTGTTATCCGAGAAATAAAGGTTCTGCTGTGACAAACATCCACACACAATCTTATCCCAACACTAAGGTCACACCAAACGATTCCCAGCAAGAGAAAAATACCGACAATTGTTTGTCCATACTAATGGATATCCCCGGAATCTGAATTATTAAAAAAATATGAATAATTTTGTCTTTATGATGAAACATTGTTTAAGAGCTTTGTAGATCTGTGTAAGTAACATTTACATATAATGAATAAACACTTGTTTAAATTGTAGCCACTCGTAATATTAGAACAAAATTAGTTTTTCTTTGAGTACTACTTGAATTATGGTAGCTATGAAATATATATATATATATATATATATATATATATATATATATATATATATATATATATATATATATATATATATATATATATATATATATATATATATATTACGTTCCATATTTTCGTGATTCAGTTACACACACACACACACACACACACACACACATATATATATATATATATATATATATATATATATATATATATATATATATATATATATATATATATATATATATACGTTTATATACATATATATATATATATATATATATATATATATATATATATATATATATATATATTTATATATATATATATAAATCAAGCACAACTTCTAATTTTTTATAGGAATAAAGATACATAGAAAGGTGCTAGATTGCATTGCGCGATATTGACTGATAAAAACAGGAATCAACTCGTTGTTAAGAATACCCAAATCGAGAGATGGAATGGTTTATAAAAAGGTATCCTTGGAAGCCGCCTATGCTGAGAATGGGAAATTCACAGTGGCCTGCCTTCGAATGGTGGATTCTTTCAATATCATTCGTTGATCAAATATGAGGAATTCGGACAGAGTCGTTCTTTCCAGATACCTGCACATAAAATTAATGCAATTATCTCTGATTGATACGCTGGTACGATCAAAGGAAAAAACCAATAGCTTAATGTAAAATGCCAATTCCTCTTTGTTAAAATATCATTTACATAAAAAAGGCTGTCGGTCAGAGAAATCCTCTAACCTTAAATGTCAGTGATTGCAGTGATAAGCGATATTAAAAGTTTTAACAGTTTTCCCCTGAAATTCATCCTTTTAAGTCCTTGAGGGATTGTACAGTTGATTGCCTAATAATATTGTCGCAACAACGATTAAGTTTATGAAAAAATAATTATGTTGCTTTGATATCCGGAGAATTCCAAGATACTTCCGTCTGTTCAAAGATATTAACGTTGTTTTCATTGCATGACCTCTAGTCGTCGAAACTTGTGAGAAATACAGGGATGCGACGAAGAATTGAAGGGTTTGCATAGATGAGCAACTGGACTGGAGTGGTTTCAGAATTTTATCGCACTTAGAGCGTGAAGATCGATAGGCTAACGGAAAGAAGGAATGGGAAGGAGAAGGAAGCTCAGAAAACACTGGCAAGGTAGACCACAAGAGGTGTTAGAGGAAGGGCTTCAGTACCTTGAAAACGTGTCTTTCTATACGAAATAGAGCCGAATGATGGATTGTGAAACGGGTTTCATCTCACAAAGGATAAGCTTTTAATGCTAGCATATGAGACGGCTGATGCTGTGGATATATCTGCTCAGAGAACTGGTCTTCATTCGTCAGTTAAAAAACGAACATTGCAATGAATTTAGTAATACTTTCCTTTGCAACCACCGTTTCTTAGGGGAAGAGGTATAATCACAGACATACAGATATCCATACATACATACATACATACATACATACATACATACATAATACATACACACGTACACACACATAATTATATATATATACCGAGTGTTTCGAAATTAGAGCCGCTCCCCCCCCCCACCCACCGAACAAATGGAAAGCTATGAAGTTTTCTGCTATAGCCTATCTCCAAGTACATTATTTTAAGTTTCTATTAAGACATTTTTCATTTTACATTTCTTGTATTTTCAGACTGAGTGACGGAGTTAGATACAGCCATGGCTAACGACTCGGAGGAAACCAGATGGATTGACCGAATCCGGGCTATAACCCTCAGAGAGGCCAGGGATGCTGGGGCATCCTTCATTTCACGTTCCTGGAGAACTAAATACATTAAAAGAGATGAATCTTTGTTAAAAGAAACTGGAACAAAATTCCATATGACTGTCATCGCAAAAAGAGTGAGAATCTTGGAAGGCCTGAAGTCCTTTCTCAGGAGTCAAAAGACATCATAACTGAGGCAGTGGGTAGACCAAGAAAGTCTTTACGTAAATTGGCGCTTAACTAGAAACAAAAAGGAGAAAGAAGAGAAGTTATAGTGCTGTATGGAAAAATCTGGTATCAAGCCATTTCATGTTATCAGCAATCCCAACATCACTCAGCAACTGAGAGAAGACCGTGCATGGTTTTGTGGTTCATTTCTTAATGACTGGGATGAAGCTGACTTTCTCCATGTTGCCGCATCAGATGAATTCTTCATTTACACAGTCAGGAAACCAAATCATAAAAATTGCATCATTTGGGCTGTAAAGTTGGATGATATCAACGATGACATGCGCTATCGCCAAGTTGTGAAATTTCCTGAATGTTTGGGAATTTTTCTCTGTTTTACAGCCAAACGGTTAATGTGGATCATCAAAGAAAAAGGACAGTCATGGAATGGCGAATATTTCAGAGAAACTGTGCTTACTGGTGGAGTATTTCCTTTCCTCAAAGATCCTGAAAATGTTTTTTCTGTTGAAGAAGTCACATTTTTGCATGATAAGGCACCATGTTTCAAGGCTCTTCAGACACAAGAGCTGCTTCAAAACAGTGATATCGATTTCTTCTCGTCAAGTGAATTTCCAGGTAGCTCCCCTGACCTTAATGTGTGTGAAAACATTGGTAGCATCTTAAAGGATCGTGTTGAAGCACGCACAGTGAACTACGATGGTATACCAAGCCTCGACGACCTGCGAGGAGAGGTGATCAAAGTGCTCAGAGAAATGGAGTTTGAGCCTCAGGTTTTTTGCGATTTGCTGAAATCATACCCCTCAAGAATGCAGGCTGTGGTACAGGCAGATGGAGGCCACACAAAATATTAAATACTCAGAGAGAAATTTAAATAAATATCTGTTCTGAATTACTTTTGTTTTTGTCCATTTCAATTTTATTTTATGCTGTAGAGGGGGGGACTCTAATTTCGAAACATCCTGTATATGCATGTCTGTTTGTGTGTGTGTGGAGGATGTTACTTCCCTATAGATATGGACTTTTTTATACTCACAAATATCACTTAATATTGAATTCATTATACCAAATGAATAACTTCAACCCAAGGGGAATTGGAGTTTATAAGTAAATCAGACCTGCTTAGGATTCGAACTTAGGCATTTAGTTTAGATACAGTGATAAACAGTTGACTTGATCATTCTGCCTTACATATTCCTTTTTTCCACTTAGAATCAATGTCAACCCAACTCCCGCTTTATAACTGAATAGGGAGATTTAATACTTGGTCAGTTATGAATTTTCACCACTTATAAACAGCAGGTGCACATATATATAATTTCCCGTGGGTTAAGTGATTTTCAAGGTGTAGTAAATTCAACATTCGTATATAAATATATATATATATATATATATATATATATATATATATATATATATATATATATATATATATATATATATATATATATATATATATATGTGTGTGTGTGTGTGTGTGTATGCATGTGTCTGTGTGCGTGTCTGTGAATGTAACTAAACTTGTACACTTGTATGTGTGTAAACTTGTGCTCTATAGAAATCCAAACCACTTGACTGACCTAGACAAAATTTTGCATGTGGCCCTCATTTGATCCAAGGAAGGTTTTCACATAAGTTTCAAACCTGTAGCCACGCCCTCCGGGGTACCTTACTTACTGAGCATCCCGGCAAAGATCCAGCCATGGGATAACAATTTGGACTGGTGTGAAACATGGAGTGTTGGGAATGTAGGTTCATACACCATCGTGTCGACCGTGCAAAGTAGCGAGAATGAGGCTCTGAATGGCAGCAGGCTGGCATGGGACTCGCTCAGTGTCAAGCTGAGTAGGGCCACCTAGGAAAATTTTCCTGCATCTCCTTTGAATTCTTTTGTCGTGTAAAGTATGTGTACAGTCACTGAAAATCCTTTTCTTTCCTGTGACTAATAAGTCTGTCTAGAATTCATTGCTTTAAATAAATGTTAATCAAAAACACACATGTTACTTCCGTTCTAAGGTAAATGATCAACTCTCATTCAGAGTTTTCCACGATCAGCTATTTTATATATATATATATATATATATATATATATATATATATATATATATATATATATATATATATATATATATATATATATATATATATATATACATATATATATATGTGTGTGTGTAATTCTAATAGCC
>NC_089779.1:21810322-21827822 GCF_040412425.1 Macrobrachium rosenbergii
GTTAGAACCATAGGGGCAATAAAAAAGACATAGAATTACTAGAGACATTCAAGGTAATCAACCCCTCTCTCCCTATTTTACGGCCTCCTGAAAACACATAAAGATGGGATTCCTTTACGCCCCATAATATCTAGCAGGGCTCTTTCATGTACAAATTATCAAAATGGCTCGCAGACTTGTTATCACCCTTTCTAGGAACCTTTCTCATCCTCCCACGTCAAACATGCAGAAGATTTCATACAAAAATTTAATAGTTTAAACATCCCTCAAACAACATCAAACTGCTCAGTCTAGACGTCGATTCATTATTTACTAAAGTCCCGATTGCCGACGTGTTGTTTTTCTTAGAGAGGAAGTTACAACCATATGAAGACCATTTTCCTCTTGGCATAGATAAAACTTTAAAACTTATCAACCTCTGTGTAACTAACAACGTGTTTTCTTTCAATGGTAATTTTTACAAACAAAAATTTGGCTGTAGCATGGGAAGTCCCCTATCACCCCTTCTAGCAAACTTGTACATGGAATATTTCGAAACAGAACTTTTGTCGTCTATCAAACCCCATAACATGATCTGGCTTAGATACGTAGATGATATCTTTACTTTCTGGGACAATAGCTGGGGACTTTAAGGAATTTTTAATAGGCTAAATTCGCTAGTTCCGACCATAAAATTTAAAACAGAATGGGAAAAGGACGGAAAACTGCCGTTCCTAGATGTACTGATCATAAGAAAACAGAACAGGTATGCATTTACAGTATATAGAAAACCCACCTTCGCTGTCTCCTACATTCATTTCTTAAGCTACCACGACGTCTCCGTAAAAATCATGGTAGGGTGCAACCTATTCCTCAGAGGACTTAGGATATGTTCAAATGAGTACCTGGATCAAGAATTTAACACGATCCGCCAACACCTAACGCAACTGCTCTATCCACCACACATTATCGAGAGGGCTATTAATAAAGCAAATAAAATATACTACAGAGGTCCCACTCACAACAGACAAATAGATTTCAACAACAAAATAAAGCTTCCATACGATGAAAACATCCAAAAGGCCACCGAGCAACTCAGTTCTGATAATCCTTTCATTTTCCATTATCCCAAATCCATCGGGAGTTCGCTCGTTAACGTATACTTAAATAACAAAAGGAAGAAGCCGGAGTTTACAAGATACCGTGTAGTAATTGTCATGACATTTATGTAGGCGAGACAGGTAGATCGCTCTCGCAAAGAATAACAGAGCACAAAAGATCAGTACGTTACGCTTCGGAGAGTTCGGGAATTTTCCTACATATTAGAAATACAGGGCATGTCATTAACTGGAGTGGGGCGGAGTTGGTTTTCAAGAGTAGCTGTCCGTACAAAAGAAAGATGCTGGAATCTGCTATCATCAATCAAACCAACAATATGAACCTGTCAGGAGGACATTGGAAATCGGACGCCATTGACACCTTAATCCTCGCACCCGTTTTGAAGAAGATGACCCAAGAAACGCGACCGCCAGATCCATCGCCAAACGGGAGCTAATGAGGCCAAAAACCACTAGGGAATTTGGTCAATCTCCTCCTTCTTAAGTAACGCCACCTCCTTAACATCGGAGGCCTAAGGCCACACCTTCATGTTTTTGTATATATACCATTGTAACTTTCCACCTGTCCATATTCTACCAGTGAACAGGGCACAGAAACAAGTGCCCGAAATATATGGTTTCAACGTTTAAATAGTGTTTTATGGGCCTTCTTATTTTCATATATATATATATATATATATATATATATATATATATATATATATATATATATATATATATATATATATATATATATATTCATGATGCCGCTTTTGTAATACACATATCCTCCTATAATTTTGATATGTTTAATCTTTCATTTATCATGTGTTATTTGTAATGATAGTGATTATTGAAGCGTCGTATTTAGTTTGGCATCAGATCTCAAAGGGACTACTGATTTAAATAACTTAATAGCGTAATATAGAATTGATAATACAATTTTAATAGTAACGTAGAATGAGCAACACGTGTGATCAGCGAAGACTTGTTTCATTTAAGTTATCATCAGTTGAGATAAGAGAGAGCACTTTGTTTTGAGTTAACGTGAGGACAGATTGGAATAACAATTGCCGATTCGTTCAGGAAATCAACTCAGTTTTTCGTCTTGTTTACAAAACACGTCAATCATAATTAGCGGATTGCGGTATGTTTCGATCGAGTAAAGATTTCTGTAAAAGATTCGTCCTGTATGAAAAGAGTACGAGTGATTTCACAATGTTACACACATGGCTCTGATCACATACACCCCTTTGAGAGAAAGAGTAACATGTCCTGATTGCGTTCAAAACGTTTTGCTGGGATGACGTCACTTTCCTTCTAGAAATTTCTCTTTTGGTATCTCGCACCCAAAATGCTTTAATGACGTCACCTCCCTGCTTCTGGAACTTTTATTTTGTATCTCATAACCAAAATGCCTTAATGACATCATGTAATTGTTTCATGTGCTACTGGAATTCCGAAATCTGTTTCATTCTGATTTCCGAGACCGATGAGTTTGGTTCCCTCTC
Source organism: Macrobrachium rosenbergii (assembly GCF_040412425.1). NCBI lineage: Eukaryota > Metazoa > Arthropoda > Malacostraca > Decapoda > Palaemonidae > Macrobrachium > Macrobrachium rosenbergii. The sequence goes on from NC_089779.1 coordinate 21,812,910, forward strand.
TCTCTCTTGTTCTTAAAAAGAGATTACTTTTAACATAGTATATTTGTGGTCACTGACATTAGTATTAACTTTTGAGATCTGAATTTAATATTATTATTTAATTTGTAATGGCACCTGGTAAAAAAGTGTGCTTTGTGAAATTAGCGCAGCTGCAAAGGGAATTTACAGAGGTTTTCACAAGTTTATGTAAGGTAACGTGAATTTTACTTATTAGTACCATGGTATAATAAGTTAGGGAAATTTTGCCTTAGTGGAAATATTATTGATAAATCTTACGTGTATTTTTGTGTGTTTTTTCTGTTTGCAATCTCTTCATAGTCTCACATTTTTTTGTGCTCGTGATGTAACATTTATTTATGTAGCATTGTAAATATTTCTTGGTAATTTAACATTGCATACTTGATTTAATTTTCCATTTATTAAAATTTTCTTTTTATATCTTAAGTGAGTCTTGATAGTTTAAATTTTTCTTGATTAATTTAAATTCCTGATAAATTAAAGTTTTTGTGAATTAGTTTTGTTTCATAATTTAATTCAAGAATTAATAAGTTTTGTGTTATTTTCAAGTCACAGAAATTTACTAATTAAAAATTTTGAATTTAAAAAGAAATTTTTGTATTTAATATTTTTAGAAAAACAGTGTTTCATTTATTGACCACCAGTGAATAGGATTAATTGTGTGTGCATAAGACAAAGTAATAAACATGTTTTGTTCTTTTAGTTTTGCTAAAGTGAGTTAAGACCATGGAAACAGTTAAGAGTTGTTTGATGGAGTGATGTCCTTTTACTCTAGAATATTTCTTTTATAACTGTTGATACCTCACACATATTCTGATAAACTTAGTTTTGATTTTTCAAGTGATTAATAACTTTTTAAGGGATCAATGTTACCTTTAGAGTACTCAATCGTAATTCCTATTGTTATGAGAGTTCAGGTATCTGGCTGAAGTGAGGTAAATTTTTGAATTTTGAAATTAGTGGAAATATATATATATATATATATATATATATATATATATATATATATATATATACTGTATATATATATATATATATATATATATATATATATATATATATATATATATATATATATATATATATATAATGTGTGTGTGTGTGTGTGTGTGTATGTTCCAGCATGCCTCTGAAATGCATTGATCAATTTCAACCAAACTTGGTATACATTACATATGACTTACTATCTTGAAAAGAATACTATGGGGCTAAGACATCACTGGCACCAAAAGGGGATTGGGATGGGAAGTGGGTGACATGTAAAAATAACCGAAAAGACATATATTAGTGTCTAAGCCATAGTTTTTGAGGTCACTGAGATGGACGATGACATTTCCTATGCCCTTTAAGTCCAAGTTCAGCCCCAGTAGAAAGGGGGGTGAGGGGAGAGTGGAGAAGGCGTGAAAAATAAATTGTAAAAAATGACAGGTATCAGCATCTAATCCATAGTTTTCAAGGTCACTGAGGTCAATAGTGACACTTTCGATGCCCTTTAAGTCCAAGTTCAGCCCCAGTAGGAATGGGGGTTGAGAAGGGGTGAAAGAGAGAGAGAGAGAGAGAGAGAGAGAGAGAGAGAGAGAGAGAGAGAGAGAGAGAGAGAGAGAGAGAGGAGAGTTTATCAGTTGTCCTTCAGAGCTTTCTCAGGCATCGTTAGGTTGGTCAGCTATTATATATATATCTATATATATATTATATATATATATATATATATATATATATATATATATATATATATATATATATATATATATATATATATATATATATATATATATATATATATATATATATATATATATATATATCCCAGATGAAATACAGCAACAAACTTTCATGAAACTGAAGCTAACCTGTCCACATATGCAATTATAATACCATCAGTTCGTCCATTCCGGTGAGTCATTTCTTCTGTCAGTTCATCAAAACTGCCATTAAAACTTATATGTAGACGACAGTTTGTTGGCGGAGACAGTCCACTCACTGGAAAGGATGAACTGATGACATTACCTAAATAATTTAAGACGACTGACAGGTAATTGCACGTGTGGACAGGTTAGCATCAATTTCGTGCCAGTTTGCCAATGTAGTTCATCTGGGAAGTATCTCAGGCTCTCTGATCAAAATAAGAATAAATTATGTATAGACGTTATTCATTTCACTGTTAGACCCTTCAACACTATTTGTAGGCCATTATTAGTCCAAATCATACAATAATAATTTAAACAATATTTCCATGTGATACACACAATTTGGTATTGGCCTAGGCCAATGATGTCTTTTATGATATGTATTACTGCCCAATTAATAAAAAGCTGAACCAACCCCTCACTTCTAATTTAAACTCATCTATTAATATTGTATGAGAATATACATCTTTTTTAAATAAAAAATATTTAGTCTATACTCTGTTATGCCTTTTTACTCCTTTCCTATTATTAAGTGAATTGCTGCAAGAGTTAGCCTTCCACCTCCTCATCATATTAAGAAAAAAAAGTGGCTAAACACTTCCCTATACGGCTAACTTCAACTCGTGATACGTATTCTTATATTGGTTTTAGGGACTTTTTAACATAATAAATTACAACTCAGTATCTTGCAAGGACATCAAATTCCTTAATGTAGAACTAAGTATAAAGTTACATGGATCACTAGAAAAAAATTACCGCTGAGATTGTCCGTATGGCATCTATAAGCTTGGTCAGTTCGTTCTTTTGATAATAACCATGACTCCAACAAAGTTTTTCCTTTTATGGAGGAATATTAGGCAATCGATTATTTATTGTTTTGAATAAATATGTGTCGATAAACACAGAAATGAATATATATCATTCTAATATATAACCATAAACAATAATTTTACTTTTCCTAAATGACAGGAATACTATTCCTTACTGTGTATGACTACATCAGCAAAAGGTGCGAAATGGCAGTAGTTGCCATTTCTTAATTTAATCCCTATTTGCACAATATACATTTACCCGCCATATAATTAAATTCTGCAAGTGCATATCGGAAAAGATTTCCATATGTAAAGATCTACATTCCTGTAAAGTTTTAATCTAGAATTTTCTGTCATTATCTTCCAGGCAATCAATACCAAGGAGCGTGAAAAAAAAAACTCATCTTCCATATGAAGTGAAGTGTTTTGCCAATTCGCACGATAATTAATTCCAACTGTCAACGCTGAAGTGTCCAAAGTGATGTTTCGATGATCCCAGACCTCTTTTAAACCGGCTTCATAACGAAATATGTCATAACGAAATATGTCACCGAAACGTCATGAAGCAATCGCTTCAGCGAATTCCAAAGGTAAAAACGAAGGAACTAATGAATTATGAAGAAATTCGCATTTGTCAGGCTACGATATGTCTAAGGGTTTGCAGTGGGAGGAGTTTAATGATGCCACCAACAAAAAAGTTGGGGCTTTCCACCCAAGCTATTGGTGAATCTAATTTCATTTCTTTTGTCTGTGTTTGTATGTCTGCCACAGGGAAGGGGATTGATTTTGAGTTACAAACCTTCCTGGGTGACATAGAGGCCGTGTGCAAAATTTTATCTGGGTCTGTCAACGGTTCGGATTTCTATAATGGACAAACAAATATACAAAATTCACACACACACACACACACACACACACACACACACACACACACACACACACACATATATATATATATATATATATATATATATATATATATATATATATATATATATATCACACATTACCACAGGTGAAAAATAAGAAACAGGGTGTAGGTCCTGACCGGTTTTCGACTTTATTTCCAAGCCATTGACGAAGGACTGATACAGAGTATGAGACATCACAATATATATACTACAAGAATAGTACTGACGAACATACACAACCGTTAGAGACTCCATATCCCTACTCAGGCCGGTGTCGAGGTAGGAGTGGCCTTTAAAACTCATTTGGCTAAAAATCACAATAGACTCTCAGGGGACATTGCTGATAAACAGACCATACCCCACCTCAGATCCACACCTGACAGGTGTCATGGAGGCGGAGTTTGGAAACTCATTAACATTACTACCCTCGTACTGTGTTTACAAATATGATAATCCTATTTTCATACATCTCTACTGCCTACCTTAAAGTTTAAACAATTTACAAATTTCTTTTGATATTAAAGGATCAAGTTTATACATCCCTTGACTGATATTCATATTATGGTTGTAACTTTCTTTTATAAAGCTAGATTCAATGATGTTCCTTTCCAGTGCATTATTAGAATATACAATCCTTTTGCCCTTCCCAGTTGATAGCATGATTGTTCTCACTAACATGTACAAATATACCACTGTTCCCTTGTGCATATCTCACACATTTCTTATGCTGTTCAATTCTTTTTTCCAGTGCTTTCCCTGGTTTGGCCAATATAAAAGTTGTCACAAGACTTACACGGAATTTTATATACACACCCTTTAGTATTGTCTGGGGAGTTCTTGATAAGTACATTTTTCATTGTTGTATTGTTCTTAAATGCGACATTAACACCAAAATTCTTAAGAAGATGAGGGATATCTTTCATATTATTATTATAAGGCAAAACAAGCAAATTTTTTGTGTTGTAAGGTTCTTTCTGGTTTTGATACATTTGTGTATGGCCAGGGAACCAAGATGTAAAAAACTTTTTTGCCAAGTTAAATCAATTAGTACCATCAATTAAATTCACGATGGAAATGGAAAATGATGGGTGCTTACCGTTTTTGGATGTCCTCATACGAAGAAATAGTAGTGGGTTTAAATATAGTGTGTATAGAAAACCCACTAATATTTCTTCCTATGTGCATTTCTATTCTGGACAAAGCAATAAGGTTAAAAAGTCAGTGTTTTCATCTATGTTTTTAAGAGCATTACGGGTATGTAGCCCTGAATATATTGATGATGAAATAGATATGATTAGGAATGCAGGCAAGAAATTGAAATATCCTGATAGTGTATTAAACAGTGCATTTGACGCGGCAAAAAGACTATGTATCAAAACCAGAAAGAACCTTACAACACAAAAATTTGCTTGTTTTGCCTTATAATAATAATATGAAAGATATCCTCATCTTCTTAAGAATTTTGGTGTTAATGTCGCATTTAAGAACAATACAACAATGAAAAATGTACTTATCAAGAACTCCCAGACAATACTAAAGGGTGTGTATATAAAATTCCGTGTAAGTCTTGTGACAACTTTTATATTGGCCAAACCGGGAAAGCACTGGAAAAAAGAATTGAACAGCATAAGAAATGTGTGAGATATGCACAAGGGAACAGTGGTATATTTGTACATGTTAGTGAGAACAATCATGCTATCAACTGGGAAGGGGCAAAAGGATTGTATATTCTAATAATGCACTGGAAAGGAACATCATTGAATCTAGCTATATAAAAGAAAGTTACAACCATAATATGAATATCAGTCAAGGGATGTATAAACTTGATCCTTTAATATCAAAAGAAATTTGTAAATTGTTTAAACTTTAAGGTAGGCAGTAGAGATGTATGAAAATAGGATTATCATATTTGTAAACACAGTACGAGGGTAGTAATGTTAATGAGTTTCCAAACTCCGCCTCCATGACACCTGTCAGGTGTGGATCTGAGGTGGGGTATGGTCTGTTTATCAGCAATGTCCCCTGAGAGTCTATTGTGATTTTTAGCCAAATGAGTTTTAAAGGCCACTCCTACCTCGACACCGGCCTGAGTAGGGATATGGAGTCTCTAACGGTTGTGTATGTTCGTCAGTACTATTCTTGTAGTATATATATTTGTGATGTCTCATACTCTGTATCAGTCCTTCGTCAATGGCTTGGAAATAAAGTCGAAACCGGTCAGGACCTACACCCCGTTTCTTATTTTTCACCTGTGGTAATGTGTGATAAATGAATCACGTACAAAAGTGATAATAACCATCATATATATATATATATATATATATAATATATATATATATATATATATATATATATATATATATATGTATATATATATATAATATATATATATATATATATATATATATATATATATATATATATATATATATATATATATATATATATATAGGTGTGTTTCAAAAATAGAGCCCCAACCCCTCTACAGAGTAAACTAAAATTGATATGGACAAAAACAAAAGTAATTCAGAACAGGTATTTATTAAAGTTTCTCTCTGAGTATTTAATATTTTGTGAGGCCTCCATTTGCCTGTACCACAGCCTGCATTCTTGAGGGGTATGATTTCAGCAAATTGCAAAAAACCTGAGACTCAAACTCCATTTCCCTGAGCATTTCGGTCACCTCTCTTCGCAGGTCGTTGAGATTTGGTATACCATCATAGTTCACTGTGCGCACTTCAACATGATCCTTTAAGATACTATCAGTGTTTTCACACACATTAAGGTCAGGGGAGCTACCTGGAAATTCACTTGATGAGAAGAAATCGATACCACTGTTTTGAAGCAGCTCCTGTGTCTGAAGAGCCTTGAAACATGGTGCCTTATCATACAAAAATGTGGCTTCTTCAACAGATAACACATTTTCTGGATCTTTGAGGGAAGGAAATACTCCATCAGTAAGCACAGTATCTCTGAAGTATTTGCCATTCCATGACTGTCCTTTTTCTTTGATGATCCACATTAACCGTTTGGCTGTGAAACAGAGAAAAATTCCCAAACATTCAGGAAATTTCACAACTTGGCGATAGCGCACGTCATCGTTGATATCATCCAACTTTGCAGCCCAAATGATGTCATTTTTATGATTTGGCTTCCTGACTGTGTAAATGAAGAAGTCATCTGATACGGCAACACGGAGAAAGTCGGCTTCATCCCAGTCATTAAGAAATTTTGATACTGTACAAGGTTTGGCGATATTCATGAATTGTTTATTAAGGAACATGCGGAGCTTTTTAAAAAACAAGTTCTGTGGGAAGCAATTATTCATAAAATATTCAGAAAGGAAACCAATTTCTTGATGGAAGGATTGCCAGTTCGATGTAATAAAAAAAAGCCAAACCTTGTACAGTACCAAAATTAGCTTTTTATGCCAAATTTCCATTTTTACATGATGATTCTTTTCGACAAAGGTTCGCACAAATTGTTCATAAACATTATGGTGCCATTAATCTAAAATTAATTCCTAAAAATCCACAACGATTGGTTCCTTTTTCAGATACAAAGATCGATTAAACCCTCTTTTGACCTCTAACGTGGTATATAAGTATACTTGCCCTAAGTGTAACTCTGGGACATATGTCGGATCCACGAGGTTACTGAGGGTCAGAATCGACTCTCATCGGGGATTAAGTTTTCGGACTGGCTGTAGGCTCTCCGATCCCGAGAATTCAAGCATAAGAAACCATTCGAAAATTTGTAAAACATATATTGATAGAAACGATTTCTGTATCATAGGCCAAACAACTAATGCATGCGAACTGCCTATCCTGGAATCATTATTTAATAAACAACTAGTTCCGCAATTAAATACCCAGACCTCCTCCACTCAGCTGTACCTGAGTTAACTTTTTTTTTTATGCATTCTGTCTTCTGCCCTCTTGGTATAAGGTTGGTTAGCGGTCTTTGATTTTGCTTTTATGTCTTTTTTTTTTTGTTTTTCGTTTTTTTATCTTGTATTTTAACTGTGAAGTATTTTATGGATTTTATTGATTTTAAGGGCAATTTTTAAAGTAATTTTATTCATTATTTAACAGATTCCCTGATGATGTAATAAAGCTTTTTATTACGAAACGTTGGAAATAAAGAATTATGTTGAGATGAATACGTTTCCATGGTCCACCTTCGCGCTAATGTTTACCACTGGCCGTCGCCTACTTCTGTTCTTTGATATGATATATATATATATATATATATATATATATATATATATATATATATATATATATATATATATATATATATATATAATCCACATCCCAACACACAGGGAAGGGCGCAGGAACACTCACAGTTTCCGTATGATCTGTGAGGGTTCCTGCGTCCTTCGTTTCTTGACCCATCGTCACAACATCAAGACATCTAAAATTTAACATTTACAAAAAATTTTAGTGCGTATAATTAAAAATACTCTTATAAAAGATAAAAACTAAATTTGAAATATATATATATATATATATATATATATATATATATATATATATATATATATATATATATACATACAACTCATCGTAAGTAGTTGGGGGTTAATCTATTTATAAAACCATCATAAAGGTAAGCCCAAAGACTGCTAACCGACCTTGTACAAAGAAGGCAGAAGACAGAATGCGTAAATAAAAAGCTAACTCAGGTAGAGCTGCGTGGAGGAGGTCTGGGTATTTAATTGGGGAACCAGTTGTTTAAAAATAATGATTCCAGGATAGCAGTTCGTATGCATTAGTTATTTGGCCTGTGATACAGAAATCATTTCTATCGATTTATATTTTACAATTTTTTGAGTGGTTTCATATGCTTGAATGTTCGGGATTGGACTCCATTGGAGAGCCTACAGTCAGTGCGAAAACTTATTCCCGTTAAGAGTCGATTCTGACCCTCAGTAACCTCGTGGATCCAGAGTTACACTTAGGGCAAGTATACTTATATATTTATATACCACATTAGAGTTCAAAATCGGGTTTAATTGATCATTATTTATTAAACAACTGGTTCCCCAGTTAAATACCCGGTCCTCCTCCACACAGCTCTACCTGAGTTAACTTTTTTATTTATGCATTCGGTCTTCTGCCTTCCTTGTACAAGGTTGGTTAGCCGTCTTTGGTCTTGCATCTGTGTCTGTTGGTTTTTTTTTTATCTTGTATTCTGTGCTTTAATTTATGAATTTTATTGATTTTTAGAGCATTTTTTAGAGTAATTTTAATAATTATTTAACAGATTCCCTGGTGATGTAATAGAGTTGTTATGAAACGTTGTAAATACAGAATTATGATGAAATCAGTACGTTTCCATGGTCCATATTCACGCTATGTGTGTGTGTGTGTGCATGCATAAGTGAAATGTTGCGAAAATTATGCCAGCTATCACCAGAAAACTCCGAATAGGCTAGATATGTTGCTGCCAAAGGAGAAACTACCACTTTCTTCATTTCAGCTAAGAACTACACACACACACACTCACACACACACACACACATATATATATATATATATATATATATATATATATATATATATATATATATATATATATATATATATATATATATAATTTTATTTTTCAGTGAGATGGGGAGGTTTAGATTCCAGGTTCTTTAATTTGCAAAGTGCAATTTGCCAAGTACTAGCTTTCAAAGAGACAGTCTTATTCATCAGGTACACCGATGCACTTGAGTATATATGCTCTCCTCCCATCATCTGTCATATTCTTTTCCTAAGTCCCTGGGATGACCTGCCCATGGTCTTAGACCATGGACCTGCCCATTGATCTTCAAGTCCTCCATCACTTCCCTGTAGTCTTCTTAATCTCTGTGGTCGCATGCTTAATCCTCCGTTGTTCGAGATTATCCCCTTACTGTCCATCTTTTTTGTTTATGTTCTTCTTAAAGCTCTGGCATATACTCGTAATTTCAAATATGATCTTGTCCTCATGTCGCCTTTCATCATTTTTTCATAGCAGCTGACGAGGGCACTCTCTACGATCACTCTTGGTGTTTTGTTTTTGTTGTTATATATGATATCTGTTTATTCCTAGTTGATCTTATTGTTATAATTCCAGCAGCGTTTGGCCTGTGCTGAGGCTTGCTTGCAGTAGCGAATGTTCTGCTCATGCTGGCTTACTCTATCCTTGCACGATTTGCCACTATGACCAAATATACTTTATCACAAAATTCCCAAGGTGCTAAGAAGATTTCACCCATCTTCTTCTCCACTATTATGGTTATTTTATTTCTAGTTACTTATTTCTGATATTTTTTCAGTTTTTCGTTTAGATACTTAATGATGTTATTCTTTGGAATGACGATCGTATCTGCCTTCTTTATTCCATCCTTATCTTGGCGGCGCCTTTCCGCATAATAGTGTTTCCTAGCCTTACGATGCGCCTTTCCCTAACACTGAGTCGGGTATCCCGCTTTTTAAAAAGAAGTTAATAGATATTCAAGCTAATGTTCCACATAAGGTGGGCTGCAAACACCGTAGGCCTAATAATTAACCTTGTCATCATCCCTCTCTTGATATCCTTTGTGTGGCTCGAATATGTGTGTATGTAAGTTTACATGTGTGCCTTTTCTGTGTATACTGCAAAAAAATTTAGGAAGAGATTCTGCCTGTTTTCTTGTGTCAGTATGGAGTCCCCATTTCTTTTTGTCATTCAAGTCCTAAACTTTTGAACAAAAGCTCTTTTCCTTTGGGAATACTCAAATCCGTTCTCAAGATCGCCGTGTAAATCCTACTTTAATCTTCTCGCTTCGTGTTTCCATGTTGTTTATACATGTTTCTGTGCACTGTACTGGAGTTTGCTCTCTGTGAATGTTTATAAATCTGCGAAAGCACTAAGAATAATGTGAAAACTACTAGACCTACAATATTCCGGTTAGATGTGCCCTTTATTATTTTTAAAACTATTTATGTTCATTTTCTATAGAATTAGCAGGCAATAAATATCATGTAATCTATTATATTAATTTCTTTGGCTGCCTTTCTATGTGTGTTGCATGTGTGTGTCACTCTCCTCCCCCTTCCCCCTCCCCTCCCCCTTTTCCCTTCTCCCTCCCCTTCCCTTTCCCTTCCCCTTCTCCCACCTTCACCTTCCCTTTCACTTCCCCTTCTCCCCCTTCCCCTCCCATCCCCCTCCCCCGGGTATCAGTATGGGTATGGTATAGGATGGGTATGGGTATGGGTATAGGTATAGGTATGATACAGATAGGGGTGTGGGTATGGTACAGACATGGGCATGGGTATGATACAGATATGGGTAAGGGTATGGGTATGGTACGGATATGGAAATTAGCAAATGCGAGTGATAGCAAGAACTGCTAATCAACTTATAGAGCCCTTAGACACTTTTTTAGCTTGAGAGTTTTTACCTTTCATTTTAAATATTTTTGTAATGATCTAGATTCTTATAACTTGATAGAAAATAGCATTATTATAATAAAATACGAAGAATACCAAAGGGATGGATGGATATGGTCAATATGACAGATATATTAGACAGCAAATGGTCAATATGACAGATATATTAGACAGCAAATGCAAACGCCCTTGTTTACCATTTGTACTTCAATAAATTTCATTACATGTAAGTTGTTTTATCTTATAGTAATTTGCCCAGGAAGAAGTGCAAAGCTCTTATGTAAAAAAAAAAAAACAAGTATCACTTAGAAGTCTCAAAACAAAGCCCCTTAAAAAAAATAATTAACTCTCATTATTATTTACATAAAGCTGTTTAGCATGATATACCGGTATTTGCTGGTAAATTTTAGTAATAAATATTATGCAATATTTTACAACGTTAAGCCATCAGGGAAATATTTAATTCAAAAGATGAGGAAATCGATGAAGTGTCTGACTAACAGTTAGTAATCCTAACTACCGTATGGCAAGCAATGTAAGAGAAAAGATGTAAATTGTTTGTGGTGATGCATTGCATCCAATGTCATGAATCAGGAAGACTTTAAGAATTTAGGGCAAAGGACGGAAATTGTATGGGAGTAAACTGCTCTGTAGGTAAACCATTAAGTAGTGATGATATGATGTAATTCATCCTCTTAAGCTCTGCTAAATATGGAATAGGCTTTTTACGTACTGAAAGGAATGTAGCAAATTTATTTATTTCCTTTAAGAGTTTATATGTAGGGTGACATATAATGGAAGTACGTCAGGAAGTTATTTCCCTAAAGTACTGTACGGAAGGTAACCAAAATAATCTACGTCTTTACTGTACTCGGCATAATACTGTAGGGTCCCACATGGACCTACACGATCGTCCATTTTACCTGGCCGCCAGAACTCTTATCCTGAGGGCATCCACTCGTCACAGCGAACATCTGACATGCACGCCGGGCACGCGTGTAGAAGAGAGACAGCCGACAGCATACACTCTTTTTAATGTATACTATCGTCCATGATCATGTCACGTTAAATGTATCTTTCCTACTGGAAGCAATACAATGTCAGCTTTCCAGCTATATTTATCAGAACTCTGTTCGTAACTTGTGTATAGAATTTTGTACCATTTTCCATTCTCAAACAAACACAGTTGAATGTATGTTAACCTCTATTTTGTTTGCCTCGTGTCAGGCACTACGGTTCCGCTCGCAAGAGCTCTTGACCAGTCTGTTTGTTGTCTTGAATACCCTTACAGGCTGCTCTATGGCATAAAGCAAGCTCAATCAATAACAACAAACATCTTGAATAAATCAGTAAGTTTGTAGACGCAGCCTCTTTACTCACGCCTTCGCTACAATATCAGATTTCCGAAGAGCCCCCTATATCCTGAAGGCTTTCCTGGTAAACAAATATAAATTTTTTTTTTTTTTTTTTTTTTTGTCTCCGACACTACAGTGAGAAGTCAGATGGCATACCGGCAACTTCTCGAGGTGATTTTACCTTACACGATTATCATTACTTCAAACTTAAAATTCTTAACATTAGGAGGAGGGAAGTTGCCTCATAGGTTACGGAAGTAGCGTCGTTATAAAATATTCAAGTTATTTTCTTAGACTCGTTATTCATTTATCATTAGCCTGAAACTAGTCTCTTTTTTATTCTTCAGATATAAAAACAACGAAATTCGCAGAGGTTGCATACTTCGTTGGCCGGATGGAGAAACCAGTATTTCAAAGCACGAACACATGTAAGTATTTCTTAAATATTCTTTAAAAATTTGGGAGTAAAAAAGAAATTTCCTGCCAAAATGAGAAGGAAATGTAGGTAAAATACTCCTCCAAACTTCAGGAATAAAATTAGAACATTTGTAAACTTTGAATCATACCGTTGACATGTTACGGCAAAATATATATTTCTGAATGTAATATTTTTTGGACCTTCAGCAACGAAAAAGACTTTGGATGAATAGTTATAAGTATTAGAAATTCTCTCATTGTATTGGTAAAGACAATTATGTTCACATACTCATTTGGATCTCTCCTTCCGTCCAGTTCTCGGACACATCACTTGTCACTTGATGAAGACTACAATGAAAGACAGCTGTATCCCTCTGACCCCACCCTCCTTTCCAGTGGGTGAAAAAAGGCATATGGTGAAATATATATATATATATATATATATATATATATATATATATATATATATATATATATATATATACATTGTTATGATCTCGTCTTTCCGAGACCAGCAGGTTCTACACAAAAACAAGCAACTGGGCTGTAATGACTGACGAGAGGTGACCAACAAAAGAGGGAGGAGCAGGACAAAACCAAAAAGTGACCTTAATATTAATTTATTTACAATAAGTTATATACATAATATACAGTGAGTCCGTTTCGAATTATAAAATTCATATCTATACAAAAATGAGTCAGCAGCAAAAATTAACTGGTCAGAACATCATAAATCGTGAGTCAGTGAATAAGTAACAATTTAGTACTTAAATACAAAAAACATAACAAACATTAGCAGTATAATAAACAACACAAATGGCCAACACAATAATTACATTTCATAAATTCAGAGCATAAAACACAAAATAGAACCAGTACAATAAGTGATCAAATCAATGAATTATTAAATGATCAAATCCATAAACATAAGTCAGGAAGTTAATATTTAAATGAGTCAGTAAAATGTGTTATGAGTCAGTAAAATATTAATTACACAAACAGCATAATAACATATAAAAAAAACAAGCAGCATAAACAAAATACCAATAATGAAAAGGCTGTAAAGTAATGGTCATAACAAATACACTAACAGGCAGCATAAAGGAACAGTACAGCCGTTCTCCTCCAATACCGAACGACCATGACAGAGTTGAAACGACAACCATCTCATCCTCAAACACTCTTCGCCGCTCTGCTGCCGAGACTCTGACTCTCTGCCGCTCTGAAACTGACTTTCAGGTACAAATACCCTGCTGCTGCTGCTACCAAAACTGCTGACTCACTGCTGCCCTGGACCTGACTGACGAAGTCTGACACCATCCAACAGATGTCACTCGCCAGCAAAAAAAGAAAAAATCAAATAAAGGAGGCAACAAGGGAACAACCGGCCAACGATTGTTCTCACACCTCCCTACATAACAGGAAAAAAAAAGGAAAAAAATTTTTACACTCAAAATACCCTCCCCTGATACTGCCACACCCCTGCCAGCCAAAACAGAACCAATCCTGTCACAGTCGCCAATGTTACGATCTCGTCTTTCCGAGACTAGCAGGTTCTAAACAAAAACAAGCAATTGGGCTGTAATGACTGACGAGAGGTGACGAACAAAGGAGGTAGGAGCAGAAAAAAACCAAAAAGTGAACTTAATATTAATTTATTTACAATAAGTTATATACGTAATATACAGTGAGTCAGTTTCAAACTATAAAATTCATATTTATACAAAAATGAGTCAGTAGCAAAAACTAACTGGTCAGTAAAACATCATAAATCATGAGTCAGTGAATAAATAACAATTTAGTACATAAATACAAAAAACATAATAAACATTAGCTGTATAATAAACAACACAAATGACCAGCACAAAAATTACATTTCATAAATTCAGAGCATAAAACACAAAATAGAGCCAGTACAATAAATGATCAAATCAACAAATTATTAGGCTAAATGATCAAATCCATAAATATAACAAGTCAGGAAGTTAATATTGAAATGAGTCAGTAAAATATTAATTACACAAATGGCATAATAACAAATAAAAAAAAACAAGAGGCATAAACAAAATACCAATAATGAAAAG